>NC_033637.1:9597719-9807635 GCF_001540865.1 Ananas comosus
GACCCCCGAATCGAGAGGCCGTGGGGCGTCTCAGCCAGTCAACGATGGTAGTTAAATACTTACACATGGACATGGGATAGGTGATTCCGCGAAGATTTCTAGCCTAGTTGATAGGTATCAATCGAGTTTGAGAGGAGGATCACAGCTCATCATTCTTTTAACTTGTGGTGTCGCGCCGAAGTAGTCGTCGTGCAAACTCCGGAGTTTGTATCGAGAGGGGCAGAGTTGGATGTTCCCGCAGAACAGTCCCACGGTTTGAGAGCGAGGTGAGTCTCCTTACCATACGGGATGGCGAGGTAAGTCATGGGCAAACTTGAGGGAAAGCCAAAGATTGGATAAACAAGAGAATAGCACTGTCATTGAACATTTGCTTATTGGACATTATAGTGGACATAGTGGCATGTTAGTAAACCATTTACTATATGATGCATGCATACATTACTGGTGATTGGGCATAGTAGCATAGTTTTCTTACTATGTCATTTATAGTTTTCATATCTATCTATCTATCTATCTGCTTTTGCCCATTCGGACCTAGTGGGGAGATCGGCAGAGTCAGCAGCCGAACCCACTGGGAACTATGGACAATAGTTCTCACCACACTTTGTTGCAGGACCTAGTTCGAGCGCGCAGTGCGAGGATCGGGGCAAGGGTATAGCGCCCGAGCAGTAGTGCATAGTAGCTTTCCTATTTTGTATTAGCATTACCCTATGTATTGAGAGGCTTATGTAGGTGAGGAATTGGAGAGCTATGTATGTATTTTGATGATGACCTAGTAGCAATTGTATTCATTTTGGAGAGATGTAAATGTAACTTGAGGTAAATGAATGCAATGTAATGGAATAGCTAGTAGATCTCTCTTTTGTTCACTTGTATGCACTCGTGACTCTTGCTTTTAGTTGTTGGCACTTGTTATGCCCTTCGTTGATTGTGTATGTATAGAATTTCTATTCCTGGGCAAATTTTTGTACATGATCAAGTTGTTTGGCCTTGGGCGGACATTGGAGGTGCTGTCCGTTCGGTGTCTATTCGACGCGCCCGAACCGGACCAAATTGGTAGCGGTCTCGGGGCGTGACAAATATACCTTCCACGAATTGGGAGATAATTTAGCATCACTATTTAAAGAATTTTAGAATGTGGTTAAATATTTAAATTCAACATATTTATGTCACGCCCCCGGGTCCCATTTTGATTTAAAAGTAAAGCGGAAGTGTCCAAATTTTTTTTTTGAAAACCTGACCCCCAGGGTATGCCAGATCCGTCACAAATATAGGGAGTTCATTGTTCACATGGACAGAGTCTCCCCTGTATTTGCACGGCGTAGCACAAGTATAAGATACATGTTTCATTTAGTGGAAATGGTTAGTGCAAGGCATCTTGGGACTTGGAACTCATGCTCGGCTTAGATGATTATAAATGTCATTAAGTGGCACTAGATTCGAGAGATATAAGGTATATTAAGCTAATGTCATAAAGGGGCATTAGCCTTGAATGATATGTGAGTTGCATGTGCATGCTAACATTACGAGAACTATGCTAAGTTGATAGTTGCATACGGACGCATTGAAACCTTATGCTAGTGGATAGTGCATGTTAATATTTATATGCATTGTGGAATACATGCTAGGAACATGTTAGCAATGTGGGATCACGTTAGGGGGCATGCGTATTAACCTATTATATGATATGGTAAGCTAATGTCATAAGGAGACATCGGGCTTGGATTTGACATAGTAAGCTAATGTCATGAAGAGGCATTAGGCTTAGAATACATATGGACTTAGTAAACCAAGGTCAATGACATGTGAATTTGGGAGCTAATGTCATAAAGCAGCATTGAGCTCGGGTTACGGTGAACCTAGTGGATAGGGCCATTGAGAGTTTTAGAATTGGAACATGCTTGAACATAGAAATTCCTTAGTGTCATAAAGGGGCACTAGACCTAGTGAATGTTGGAACTTCACATTGAATTATGGAACTAGATCATTGGATGCTAGTGGCTATTACCATGCTAGAGATATGATGATTGGACTCTTGAGACGTTGATTACGCTTGCTTGCCATTTGTGCTCATTCGCACATGCTTGTGAGGGTCACTCCCTACAAGCCGGCACTCTGAAGTTGGCCTACGGGACTTATGCTCGCTCTTCCGGTATCGAGAAGCTTACGGGGTCGGGAGGGATAGACTCATTCCTAGAATGGGAATGTTGGAGCTACCACCGACACTTAGGCGGCACAAGCCGGACTACACTTGTGTAGGTCCTAAATGAGATTAAACCAGAATATTAAACAACAAGTTGATAATCACTACTAGACAGGTTATAGTAGTTGGATTCGTGACATGCTATGGCATAGGATTGAACTTTTGGATATATAGTATACTTGACAGTTTCGTATATTGCATTGTAGTATACTTGTTGCCATGATAGTACTACTAGATATGTAGTGGACTTTGGGACATATAGCATACTTCATAGTATTACTTGTTGTATCATAGCATGTATGTTTAAGTATTGGTAGATTGACTCATGTAGAGTAGATGTACTCCATATCGACATTCTGAATACTTGTGGCATAGTAATATAGCATTTCAATATATGCTTTTATTTTCGCAGTTGTTATTTCGTTATCTGTATCTGCTTTTGATTTCGGCCTAGTGGTGCATTTTGCTAAGGTCAGTAATTGTCCACTGAGAACTATAAATTATAGTTCTCACGCCCCTTGTTTTATGTTTCTTTCAGAGCCTTCCACTCCGGGAGAGACTCGGGATCGCGGGAAAGGTTTCGCCTCGAGTTAGCTATCGAGGGACTTGGTGATAGGTGGTCCATCTCTCTTTTGTTTTCTTTTGGAGAGGTTGTGAGAGTTTTGTACCTGGTTATAGAGACCACCCTGTTTTTGTATCTTGAGATTTATGATGTATTAGTTTGCTTTCTGCTTTAGTAGTTTAGTTCTCTTTTTGACTCTACTTGTCGATAGAACCTAGCTGTGTTTTTGCTCTGATATTTCTAGATACTTTCTACTTCTTGTTTATTTATTTATTTTTGTTGTAGACGCCTTATATGTGCAGGCATATGGCGGGTCTGGGCACGCACTGGGCGGGCCTACGCCGGGTCCCGGGGCGTGACAGATTAATTTGGTATCAGAGCCTAGGGTTGAGTCTTAGTGGACCTAAATCTTAGGCCGGTTGGACTATAGGAATTAGACTCGTGAGAGACGAGGCCTATTTGATTTATAAGTGAAAGTATCATGATTGGGTTTCTTTGATAACTCCAAAAAGTTGGAGTTCGATTGAAATGTATGGCTTCTAACTTCGCGGAGGGTTACGTTGGCGGCCGACAATGTAACATCGGGAGTTAGTAGTATAAGACACTTCCTTACTTTCGCATGATTTGGGCATTGGTATTTGAGCGGGGTTGCGATAGCGTGGGTTTTATTAACTTACGCTTTTATGATGTTGATGTGATGATGCAGACTACACGCTCTAAGTCTATTGGAGCGGACGACGTGGCAAACTTTGAGGAAGCGGAGACATCCGCTACCTCCGGATCCGACGAGGTCCGTGAGTTGAGGAGCAAGCTGGCGGCCCTTACTGACTTGGTAACGCAGCAGGCGGCGGCGGCTCGGCAGCAGGCAGATGCGGCGAGCCAGCAGGAGGCACGAATGCAGCGCCTAGAGGAGCTTCTACTACAGCAGGCGGCTGCCAGGGAGACTCAGGTCCCTGTACCACCAGCGCCGGTAGAGACGGTTGCACCCATGGGGTCGTTCCCTGCGCTCGACACTTCGCGGGCGGCACCTGCGGTAGCACCTTGGGAGGAACTATTGGCGGCACCACCAGCTCAGATGCCTGTGGTAGCAGCAGTTTTTTCCTTGATGGTTGAGGGAGCAGAGCGGCAGCGGCTCATGGATCGCCTCAACGAGTTCAGGAGGTGCGATCCCAGGATCTTTGATGGAGAGAAAGCAGACCACTGGATCGTTGAGAAGTGGTTGATGCACATGGAGAAGTTATTCCGCGACACTTTCGTGGAGGAGAGAGACAGAGTTTGGCTTGCCACTCACCATTTGGACGACGAGGCCTACAGCTGGTGGTTGGATATCCATGATAATCCCAACACCGACCTAGCAGCAATTTCTTGGAAGAGGTTCAAGGAACTCTTATTGGAGCATTATTTTCCCCGTTAGTGTTGAGAGGAAGATGGAGCAGGATCTGCGCGAGATGCGCCAGGGGGATCGGACCGTGGCCGAGTTCGAGAAGGAGTTCTCTCGGCTTCTACACTGTGTGCCCTTTGTTGTGCGGGACAACGAGAATCAGGCTCGCATCTTTGAGCGAGGACTTCGGCCGTCGATCATCGGGGAGAGCGGCATGGCGGACTTGCAGGAGCGTCGAGAAGGCTCGGACAAAGGAAAGGGCAAATGACCCGCGGCTGAGGGTGCGAGTTAGATGCACTTTGGGAGGCCGCCGAGGCATCCCAGGAATAGGAGCCAGTCGCGAGGACAGGGCACATCTGCACAGCAGGGAGGATCTGAGCGTCGTCAGACTCTGAGCTGCGTGATCTGCGGTGGTCGTCATTACCCACGGCAGTGCTCGCAGGGTCAGGGCAGGTGCTTCTCGTGTGGCCAGGAGGGTCAGTTCTAGTCGGACTACCCGAGGGGCTCAGTACCAGCTCCATCTTCAGCATCGGCACCAGCTCTACCGGGTCCTAGTCAGGGGACGCCTCCTGCTCACTATCAGGCCGGGAGGCCACCTGTCCAGAGACAGACAGAGGGGTCATGACAGGCCCCGGACGGGCGCATGTATGCAGCCCAGACCGCGGAGGTGGCAGCGGCCGCGTTTGAGGCTACATGTATCAGTTTGTTTTGTAGCATTCGAGCTGTATATTGTTTGATATCGGTGCATTGCATCCATTCTTTGATCGGCTATTTGCCGAGTTGCTTAGCATCCCATTGGTTCGCTGTTTGCGATGACGAGTAGCTCCTCTTGAGCTAGGCGACTGATTTGCGGGTTGCGGGTAGCATGTTTCGCTATGCTTTACAGATCTCACGATGATTACATTAGTTGCATCCCTTGATCGGCTGTTCGCCGGATAGTGCGTGGAGACGACCGTGCCTGGACCGTTTGTGGACTGTGGAGCCTGGGCCCTTTGGGCAGGGCAATTAGCTGTGTGTGACAGCGGCCCGGTACCTACTAGTAGGGCAGAGTTTGGTCAGGATGGTAGTCCGAGCTTTGACTTTGGAACGTGGAATGCCACGTGTTGGATCGTGAGATCGAGGATACACCGAGTGTGTAGTGACCCGACCCAAGGATTTGTTTGCATTGATCATTTTCGACCCTTGTAGGACGATCGGTTGATCGGGTGTGTCGTTTCGAACACCCTACCATGTGAGATGGTTTTGTGTGCCAACAAATGGATTGGCCTTACTTAGTGTGGAGTTGTTGTGGGTACCTAGTACTCTTGGATTGTGAGCTGACTTGACTCGCTTTGAGGATTTTGAGCACGAAATAGTGCAATTTGAGGATTTAGTTCTGTGCATTGCGATGACTGTCCCTTTACCAAAAATCAGGTAATTTGGGAGGTTTTGGGGCCTAGTTGGCCGATAGCATTCGTTGATCGAGAATCCTTGTATTGGAGGATGTCTTCCGAGTTGTTGTTGTTTTCCCGATTGAGACACGAAGTGTGAACTCAATTGGCGGAGAGGCCCTTGTACCTAGGGTTTCGCTTCGTGGAGAAGCACCCCCACCTGTTGTGGGACCGGATGGGTCATTTTGACTGTATGTCGGCTGTCGTGATCTAAATCGAACCACGATTAGCGTTTGGACCATTGTAGAGGCTCATTGATCCTTTCAATTAGCCTTGAGCTGTAGTGGTACTAGATAAGATTGTAAGCAATCTGAGTAGTACTATTTGATGTTGGAGTTTGAGGTCGTACCTCAAAACGGATTGTGATGCTAGGTGGAGACATCACGAGGATGATGTTGCCTAAGCCTGTAGTACTCTACCAGTGTTAGGGACTTGTGGAATGATAATTCCAAGCCTTTTGGATGGATTTGTGGAACCGGTCGCGGATGGCCGTGAATATTCCTACGAAGGATTGAGAGGATCGACTGCGAGGCAGGTTGACATGATCGAGATGTGAAACTCTCACTGTTGGATCAAGTGATTGGAAACTCGAGGGGGGGAAAGATACCAAGTTGCTGTATTTCCTTGCCCGATTTATGCACCAGGAACCAAAATCTTGGAGATGGAAACTGCGTGAGAGAGTTGTTTGGATTGATATTTTTGGTTGATGGTCACATTAGGATGACATTGATTGAGAGCTATTATTGAACTGTGGATTGATCCCTCTCTATCACTTGAGATTGGCTCGGTGACTATGAACACCTGGAGCATCCGATGCTAAGGAAAGCATTGAGGATGAGAATTTTTGAATGATTCTTATGGAGCAACTGAATGATTAATGTAGGAGACATTCTATCGAAGTTGAGCCTTTGGCTTAGGCTTGCGAAGAGTTTACTTGGACTTGAGTTGAGACTAAGATGATGATCTTAGTGGAATGACGAAGCTCCTGAGCTTTGGTCCCTGACCATGTATTGCAGAGGATTTGAGGGTACTCTCGGGTGGTGAGTTTGAGATTGATGTGGAGGCATCATAGTGCCGTGCCGATTGAGAAATCAAGTAATCACCTTTGGTGAGCAAGTTGGACGATTCGTCGGTTCCTGTTGCTATTGGAAGGTTGGCTACCTTGGATGTTGGTTTAGAACCGTTCGTGCCAAGCAAGATTAGACGGATGGATGGACGTTGCAATTAGCAATGAGATGGAATGGGGTACACCATACTTAACCTTGGATCGAATTGCACTCAGTTGTGCCATCTCGAGAAGAGACTTGATCTTGGATTTGAAGGATCACCATTGGAATATGAACCGATGAGCGGATGTTGCATCACCTCTTCTTGGTGAGTGTTAATCAGATGAGCACTCCGATGGTGTTTTGATAGACGAGCAATGGATTTAACCCCCCCTGACGCTTGCTTTGGACAGTACCATTGAATCCACCTTGAGGGGTATTTGGATGGAATCCTATATACTAGAGTAATTGAAGCAGAGCAAGGCTTTACCCTCGGCTTGGACGAGAAAGGTGAGAATTGGAATTCAGCTCTCGGAAACACTTGAGTTCGTGAGGACCAGCTGATGGACTTGTTGAACAAGTACGGATTGGAGATGGAACTTTCGGTGAAGACTTGAGTTCAAGGAGCTTTAGCGGAAGTTTAGGTTGTGTTATGCCAAAGCCTTGATGTCGCAAGATCTTGTTGTGTTTGTGCCTTGGAGCTTTTCGGCACGTTTGAGACCTCCATGGTCTGTTTAGGGCGCTGTTGGAGCGCTTTTCCATCCCTTTCGGATGGGTTTGTTGTGTGGTTGACCCGCAGTTTCATGGATGAAACTCCTTTTTAGGAGGGAAGAATGTAACACACTGGACTTTTGCATATGGCAAGGTTCGAGTGTTTGATCTGTGTTCCGAATTTTTCAAGATATTCTGGAGGGTCGTCGATAGTGGTCCGACCCATGGCTCGCATCCCGAGGAATATAGTATTTTATGTAGCACTAAGGTCACCAAAGGGATGGACTTAGGCTGCCCTCGGATTGCACTCTGCACATGGTGAAACCGGTGACAGGTCGATGGCTGTACCGGTACACATTTTGTACCGGCACACTTTGATGGTTGTACCGGTACACTTGTGCCGAATTTCAAACCCGAGGCTTGGGTTTGCATTTTCGCGGGATTTGTACCGGTACACTTTTTCGTGTACCGGTACACTTTGGCAGATTTTGAATGGTCGAATCTGCAGAGGTGTTTTTGCAATGTGGCTTCCCTATTTGTATCCCCACGCCCTAGGAGCCTCCCCTGAGCTTGGCACCTACAAGGAGAAAGGTGAGGAAGCCCTCCACACCTCTCTTTGTAATTTTCTTGATTTTGTTTGGGTTTTATAAGATTAAATGTCTCTTTTGCTTCTTTTTGGTTGTTGGAGGCTTTTCCCACCATTGGAGCTTGAGTTTGATGCTTGGTTGAGGAAAGATCCTTGAAGTTTGAGAACTTTGAGCTTGGATTGAAGCCTCTAAAAAGTTTGTAGCAAGATCTTTTCCTCTAGATTTGGTTTTTGAAGGTTTCTTTGAGATGAAACCCTAGAATGGGCTTTCAGGGTTGATTTTGGGCTTTTTGGATTTAGGACTTTTGGAGCTCAATTTCTTGGATTAGAACCTTCCTTTGGGTTAGATTGGAAGGGTTCTAACTCTCTTTTGGAGCTTGAGAAGAGATTTTCACTCTATAGGTGAGTTTTAGCCCTTTTGTTGATTTGGTTAATATTCGATCACAAGGTTGTTCGTTTGATTCGCTAATCCCTTTTAGAATGTCTTCTAGGGAGCTAGGAGGCTAGTGGGCAACCCCGTTCGGCGAAACGAAGGGTTCCGAGACGCTTCGGTGGGTTTCACCTAGCCACCTAATGAGAAAATCTCATTTGTGATGATTTGAGTATCGTAAAATAAGAAAGCATGCATATTCATATTAAATATATTTGTTATGAATTTTAGAGTGATCAAAATGCCTATGTTACATATATTGTATTTTTGGACCTATATGTAGTAGAGAGTTTGCATGTTGGGTAAGCATGAGGGTAGCATTCTTATTTGTGGATGGGAATCATGTTTTATTTAGTGGAAATGGTTAGTGCAATGCATTTTGGGACTTGGAACTCATGCTTAGTTTACATGATTATAAATGTCATTAAGTGGCACTAGATTCGAGAGATGTAAGGTATATTAAGCTAATGTCATAAAGGGGCATTAGCCTTGAATGATATGTGAGTTGCATGTGCATGCTAACATTACGAGAACTATGCTAAGTTGATAGTTGTATACGGACGCATTGAAACCTTATGCTAGTGCATAGATGCATGTTAATATTTATATGCATTGTGGAATACATGCTAGGAACATGTTAGCAATGTGGGATCACGCTAGGGGGCATGCGTATTAACCTATATATGATATGGTAAGCTAATGTCATAAAGAGACATCGGGCTTGGATTTGACATAGTAAGCTAATGTCATGAAGAGGCATTAGGCTTAGAATACATATGGACTTAGTAAACCAAGGTAAATGACATGTGAATTTGGGAGCTAATATCATAAAGCGGCATTGAGCTCGGGTTACGGTGAACCTAGTGGATAGGGCCATTGAGAGTTTCAGGATTGGAACATACTTGAACATAGAAATGCCTTAGTGTCATAAAGGGGTACTAGACCTAGTGAATGTTGGAACTTCACATTGAGTTATGGAACTAGATCATTGGATGCTAGTGGCTATTACCATGTTAGAGACATGATGATTGGACTCTTAAGACGTTGATTATGCTTGCTTGCCATTTGTGCTCATTCGCACATGCTTGTGAGGGTCGCTCCCTACAAGCCGGCACTCCGGAGTTGGCCTACGGGACTTATGCTCGCTCTTGCGGTATCGAGAAGCCTACGGGGTCGGGAGGGATAGACTAATTCCTAGAGTCGGAATGTTTGAGCTACCACCGGCACTTAAACGGCACAAGCCGGACTACACTTGTGTAGGTCCTAAATGGGATTAAACCAGAATATTAAACAACAAGTTGATAATCACTACTAGACAGGTTATAGTAGTTAGATTCGTGACATGCTATGGCATAGGATTGAACTTTTGGATATATAGTATACTTGACAGTTTCGCATATTGCATTGTAGTATACTTGTTGCCATGATAGTACATACTAGATATGTAGTGGACTTTGGGACATATAGCATACTTCATAGTATTACTTGTTGTATCATAGCATGTATATTTAAGTATTGGTAGATTGACTCATGTAGAGTAGATGTACTCCATATTGACATTCTGAATACTTGTGGCATAGTAGTATAGCATTTCAATATATGCTTTTATTTCCGCAGTTGTTATTTTGTTATCTATATCTGCTTTTGATTCGGCCTAGTGGTGCATTTTGCTAAAGTCAGTAATTGCCCATTGGGAACTATAAATTATAGTTCTCACGCCCCCTGTTTTATGTTTTTTTTCAGAGCCTTCCACTCCGGGAGAGGCTCGGGATCGCCGGAAATGTTTCGCCTCGAGTTAGCTATCGAGGGACTTGGTGATAGGTAATGCACCTCTCTTTTGTTTTCTTTTGGAGAGGTTGTGAGAGTTTTGTATCTGGTTATAGAGACCACCTTGTTTTTGTATCTTGAGATTTATGATGTATTAGTTTGCTTTCTGCTTCAGTAGTTTAGTTATCTTTTTGACTCTACTTGTCGATAGAACCTAGCTGTGTTTTTGTTTTGATATCTCTAGATATTTTCTACTTCTTGTTCATTTATTCGTTTTTGTTGTAGACGCCTTATATGTGCAGGCATATGGTGGGTCTGGGCACGCACCGGGCGGGTCTACGCCGGGTCCCGGGGCGTGACACATATAGCTGTAGATTTATTCCAGCTTCCTTTTCTATCACTAAGCATAGATCTGTAGACTTAGTGGGTGAGCCGATGATTTTGAGGGCGATACCCTCTGAGGACTACTTCTTTTGCAGTAGTTGTCACGCCCAGTTGTTACTCCTATTTTTGCAGAGCCATTGCCTTCGGCTATTGCTGTTACTGATTTAGATCGTGGCGAGGGCGTCGCGAGTTAGAGCCCTTCCAGCCGAGCCAGAGCTAGAGGAGTATCAGCTACAGGTAGTTGTAGTTTTTGGTTCTTTACATACTGATATTATACCTCACTGGAGCGAGTGTTTTTGTACTAGGATGATATGTATGTATCGAACCACTGTTTTATATATGGTTTAGTTTCTTAGCAGCTCTATACTACTGTTTGTAGTATTGTTTGATTATAGATACTTTTACTGTTTCGCTTCGTATATAGAAAAAATTTCTATGTATACGGCGGGTCTGTTAGCGTGCCCGGGGAAACGGGTAATCCGGGACATGACAACCGTCACAGACCCCAACGGCCTACTTACTAAGTCTACGAGATTAACAGTATAGCTGGTAGGTAAAGAAACAGTTAGGTAAGCTGGAATAAAACTCTACAGCTGCTATGCCACTACTCTACCACTATGCATGTCAGGATCCCTATAAACATATGCTTCACTAGCTAATAAAACAACCCTTACTGACCCAATCTATAGGGACTGCAGTATGCCCGTCCCGCCTGTCTAAGCTATACCGTACACCACCCCGAGGGCAGCCGGTTGTGGTGCCCCAACTTCCCAGGGGGTCACCCGTCCTAGGACTACTCCCATCCTAGCGCGCTTAACTCTCTTAACCTCTTGGACCTAGCCACTACCAAAATGCTTAAAGCGGGTTAAGAGTTTAGTTCTATTATATCTTATATATAGAACTACCTGGGGTCTCACAATCTCCCCCCTTTAAGTCTTGACATCCTCGTCAAGCTCAGACTTACAATTACCAGGTGATGTAAGACTCGTCTCGCTAGTCATAACTGACTTTGTGGGGGAGCCACGCTCAACCCACAACAGTCAACAGCATGAGAGCCTCGCTCTCGCTGCTGTATAATCCTGGCTTAGCTGAGACTCATCTCACATTTTCAGTTGGTAATTGGTTCTGATACCAACTGTGACGCCCCAACTTCCTAGGGGGTCACCCATCCTAGGACTACTCTCGCCCTAGCACACTTAGATCTCTTAACCTCTCAGGCCTAGCCACGCTCAAAATACTTAAGCCCGATTATTATTACTAGGGTGGAAATGACAACTCCATTTCTATTCGATGTGGGACTATTGGGGTATCACAAACACCCCCCGTTTAGGCCCTTACGTCCTCGTCAACCCTAAACACACACAACCCAAGATCACAAGGCGATGTGAGACTTATCTCGTTAGCCTTTGTCATTCCGACCCTGACTTAGCCTGTCAATCACCGACCCTGGCTTAGTTCGTCATTCCGACCTTGGCTCAGTCAAGACTCATCACACACTTTCGGCTGGTGAACTGGCTCTGATACTAACTGTGACGCCCCAACTTCCCAGGGGGTCACCATCCTAGGATTACTCCCGTCCTAGCACGCGTAACTCTCTTCACCTATTGGGCCTAGTAACCACCCAAAATGCTTAAGCCGGATTAAGAGTTTAGTCCTATTATATCTTATATATGGGACTACCTGGGGTCTCATAATCAACCACAGTTTAGGATAACCCTGTAAGGAAATGTGCGCATCTGCATGTGCATGTAATGGAGCGGAAATAAATTTTATTTGTAAAATATGATCCAATCATGTATACTTTAATATCATAACATTTATAATATTAGTATATATATATGTACCAAGATCATCTTGTGTGACACACAAAATTATTATTCTAATTTAATTAGAAGAAGGGTTCGAATTTTAACTTGTGCAAATTACCAAATTATTTCACGGTTGACATGGATCTGAACTTCTGGTCCTTTGAGCCGCACAAGTGTTCGGCCTCTACGTGTATCCACACAAGGCTGCTCCGGGATCTGTGCTTTATACAATCACAGTGTAATCTCGAAACACCTTTCGTGATCTCTTGTGTCAATGTGGAGAAAAATTAATCCTCAAATTGTGCTAGTAATTTGAAGAGGATTAACTATAGAGACTAATTAATATTAGAGGACCACTCTCTTATGATTAAAAGAGAGCTCTATATAATTAAAAAGCTTTCTCTCTTTGTTTTGTATTCTACTTCTCACCTATATTGTAATAAATCTCATCATCAAGATAAGCCATTATTTATAGGTGAGGCAACATATGAGTGGAGAGAATGTCACGCCCCGGGACCGGCGGAGGCCCTCCCGGTAGCGTGCTCAGACCCGCCATATGTCTACACATATAAGGCGTCTACAATAACAGCGGAAATAAGGCAAGAGATATAATAAAAGGAAAGGAATACAACTAATGATATCAGAGCAGTATGATTCTACCAACTATAAAGAGAGTACAAAGATCACAAATAAACCAAAACAGTAAAAATAAGACATAAAGTAGTACAATATCTGTCTCTAGTACAAAAATGGTGGTCTCTTTACATATGCGGGTACAACTCTCGACCTCTCACAAAATAAAACAACGAGAGGTAGACCACCTATCGAATCGTCCTCAAAGGAAGCTAGCTCGAAGCAACTCCCTTCCTGCGGTCCCTAGCCTCTCCCGGCGTGGAAGGCTCTGAAAACATCAAGAAAACGAGGGCGTGAGAACTATAATTTATAGTTCCCAGTGGGCAATTACTGACCTCAGCTCTATGCACCACTAGGCCCCGAAAGAAAAGGGTAAGTACCATAAGCAATAATAGATCATCAATCCTCGGTAATGGATAATTATTCTTAATCGTGACTTTATTAAGTTTACGATAGTCCACGCATAAGCGAAGTGATCCATCATTCTTCTTCACAAATAGGACCGGTGCTCCCCAAGGTGACACACTCGGTCGCACAAAACCCTTGTCCAGAAGATCCTGTAACTGTGCCTTCAACTCCTTCAATTCTGCTGGTGCCATCCTATAGGGTGCCTTTAAGATCGGGGTAGTCCCGGGAACGAGATCTACCACAAACTCAATCTCTCTATCAGGTGGCATGCCTGGAAGCTCCGCTGGGAACACATCTCCAAACTCCCGCACTACGGAAATATCCTCAATCCTAGGGGCATCATCATCACCCCTCAACACAACAGTAGCCAAATAGGCCACACAGCCTCTACTAATCAACTGCCTAGCTCGAGAGGAGCTAATCGTCATCGCAAAAAGCGAACTCTGGCATCCTCGGTACAAAACCTCCGCCTGCCCCGGCTCTCTAAACGTCACCGTTCGATTCTTGCAATCAATGGTAGCAAAGTACTTGGTCAACCAATCCATGCCCAACACAACATCAAACTCCCGAGTTTATGCAAAGCTAGCAAGTCCACGGGCATGATCCAATCTCTAACCCGAACAGGACAACTGGGGCAAAACTCCCGAATGTCCAAAAAATGATCGGGTACAACAACTCGTCTCGGATGCAAAAAGGGTACAAGTGGGATGCCATACAACTCGGCAAACAGCCGGTCTATGAATGAATGCGATGCACCGGTATCAAACAAAGCTCTAACTCGAATATCATAAAGTAAAATGATACCTGCGACCACATTCTCGGCTGCCGCCGCCTCCTCAGTCTGGGCCGCGTACATGCGCCCGCTCGGGGCCTGTCGTGACCCCTCCGCCTGTCGCAGAACTGGCGGCCGTCCTGCCTGGTGATGCGCAGAAGATGTCCCCTGGCTGGGACCTGGCGATGCTGGTGCAGATGCCGCAGATGGCGCTGGCAATGGACTCCTCGGGCAGTCCGACTGGAAGTGGCCCTCCTGGCCACACAAGAAGCACCTGCCCCGGCTGCGTGAACACTGCCGCGGGTAATGAGGACCGCCACAGATCACGCAGCGGGGGGCCTGGCGACGATCGGGTCCTCCTCGCTGGGTAGACTGGCCGCGTCCTCGCGACTGGCTCCTGCTCCTGGGATGCCTCGGCGGCCTCCGTGAGTGCGTCTGACTCGCACCCTCAGCCGCGGGCCTCTTGCCCTTCCCTTTCTCCAAGCTCTCGCGACGCTCCTGCAGATCCGCCGCTCCTGCCTCCACTATCAAAGCTCGATCCACAACCTCCCGGTAGGTCTGGAGGTTGGAAGACTGCACCAACCGGAAGATAGAAGGCCGCAAACCGCGCTCAAAGATGCGGGCCTTGTCCTCGTCGTCCCTCACAACAAACGGTACACAGTGTAGTATCCGGGAGAACTCCCTCTCGTACTCAGCCACTGACCGCTCATCCTGGCGCAAGCTGCGCAAATCCTGCTCCATCTTCCTCTTGACGCTGGTAGGAAAGTGGTGCGCCAGAAGAAGCTCCTTGAACCTAGTCCAAGTAATCGCTGCCAAGTCGGTGTTGGGGTTGTCCTGGATATCCAACCACCAACGGTAGGCCTCGCCGTCCAGAAAGTGAGTGGCGAGCCAAACTCTATCCCGCTCCTCCACAAAGGTGTCTCGAAACAGCTTCTCCATGTGCAGTAACCACTTCTCAACAATCCAGTGGTCGACGTTCTCGCCATCAAACGTCCTCGGGCTGCACCTCCTGAACTCGCTGAGGCGCTCCATAAGCCGATCCCGCTCGGCTCCCTCAGCCATCACGGGGAAAGCTGCTCCTGTCGCCGGTCTCTGAACAGGTAGTGCCGCAGCCACCTCCTCCCGAGGTGCGGTCGCCGGTGCCGCACGTGAAGAACTGGGCGCGGGGGACTGCGCCCTCGGTGCGACGTCCACCACGGGTGCTGGCGGTGTGGGACCCTGGGTCTCCCTCGAAGCTGCCGCCTGCTGAAGTAGGAGGTTCTCAAGATGCTTCATCCGCGCCTCTTGCCGCTGAGCCACCTCAGCCTATCGCTGCGCCGCTGCCGTCTGCTGCGCCAACAAATCAGTGAGGACCGCAAGCTGGGTCCTCAAGTCACGGACCTCACTAGATCCGGAAGTAGCGGAGGTCTCGACCTCCTCGGGGTGTGCCGCATCATCCGTCCCGGCAGACTGGGAGTGTGTAATCGGCATCGTCACTACAAAATATAAAAGCGTAAGTTAGTAACCCACGCTATTGCATCCCCGCTCAAATAGATAAAACCCAAATCATGCGAAAGTAGGAGAGTATCCTTCACTACTAACTCCCGATGTTACGTTGTCGGCCGCCAACGTAACCCTCTGCGGAGTTAGAAGCCATATACTCCGGTCAAACTCTAACTTTTTAGAGTTGTCATAAAACCCAATCATAATACTATCGCTCACAAGTCAATTAGACCTCGTCTCTCACGAGCCTAATTCTCATTGTCCAACCGGCCTAAGGTTTGCTAGGTCCACTAAGACTCAACCCTAGGCTCTGATACCAAATTAATCTGTCACGCCCCGGACCGGCGGAGGCCCTCCCGGTAGCGTGCCCAGACTCGCCATATGTCTACACATATAAGGCGTCTACAATAACAATGGAAATAAGGCAAGAGATATAATAAAAGGAAAGGAATACAACTGATGATATTAGAGCAGTATGATTCTACCAACTATAAAGAGAGTACAAAGATCACAACTAAACCAAACAGTAAAAGTAAGACATAAAGTAGTACAATATCTGTCTCTAGTACAAAAATGGTGGTCTCTATACATATGCGGGTACAACTCTCGACCTCTCACAAAATAAAACAACGAGAGGTAGACCACCTATCGAATCGTCCTCGAAGGAAGCTAGCTCGAAGCAACTCCCTTCCCGCGGTCCCTAGCCTCTCCCGGCGTGGAAGGCTCTGAAAACATCAAGAAAACGAGGGCGTGAGAACTATAATTTATAGTTCCCAGTGGGCAATTACTGACCTCAGCTTTATGCACCACTAGGCCCCGAAAGAAAAGGGTAAGTACCATAAGCAATAATAATAAAGATAACTGCAATAAGAAAGCATAATGGAATGCTAAGCTACTATATCTTAAGTAAACATGATGTAAGTATGATGTACATCTACTCTATCATAAGCAAGTACGTCCAATGGCAACAAGTAAGTGCTATGGTCCAAAATGTCATACATAAAGAATGAGCTCTATCAAGCAACCCAGTATACTATGATGTAATGAATGAAACAGGCAAGTATACTATATATCCCAATGCTATGTCATGAGCATGTCAAGCAATCCAACTACTAAGCCTATCCAGTAGTGATTATTCATTCTCAACACTGTGTCGATTTCCGTTTCCAATTAAGGACCTACCAAAAGTAGTCCAGCTTGTGCCGCCTAAGTGCCTGTGGTAGCCCAACATCCCTACTTTTGGAATGTGTCTGTCCCAATCGACCCCGTAGGCTTCTCAATACCGCGCGAGCGAACATAGGTCGCATAGACTAACTCCGGAGTGCCGGCTTGTAGGGAGCGACCCTCACAAGCATGTGCGAATGAGCACAAATGACAAACAAGCGTAGTCAAAGCTCAAGTATCCAATCCTCATGTCTCTAACATGGCAAAAGCTACTAGTAACCCAACGGTCTAGGTCTATATCACAATTGATAACTCAACACTCACTTGCTTAGTGCCTCTTTATGACACTTAAGCATCACCACTAATCAAGTTCAATTCATGTTCTATATTCCAATTAGGACATTAATACCAATGTTCACTATAGCCCGGGGCCCAATGCCTCTTTATGACATTGACCCAAAATCCCAAATAGTCTAAGTCCCCAAGCCTCTCTAGGCTTCCAAAGTCCCTAATGTCACAATTAGGCATAAAGGTTAAATGCATAAAAGCAATGTTCATTTTCATAATAGGAATCATGGTTCCAAGTCTCAACTAGAACGCTATATCCCACATGCATGCACTCTACCACATAGGGGTCCAAAGAATTTACTATACATAACATATGTATGTCAAGCATTCTAAAATTCATAATAAATGTATCTAGCATGGAAATACATGAATAATCATTTAACGAAGCATAAACCAGAAGTTATGAGAATTTCTAATAATATAGGCTAGGTCAAACCCACCAAAATCGAAACCTTCGTTTCGCTGAACGAAGGTATCCACTAGCTTCCTAGCACCCTAGAAGCATCAAAAACGGGGTTACCCAAACGAAACGAAGAGCAAAAAGCTCAATCATTAAGCATCAAGCAAAAAGGGTCCAACTCACCTTAAGAGTAAAAACCCTCTCCTAAGCTCCAGAAGAGAGCTAGAATCCTTCCAATCTAGCCCAAAGGAGGGTTCTAATCCAACTAATCGAGCTCCGAAAGCCCTAAAACAAAAATGCCCAAAATAAACCCTAAAACCTCACTCTAGGGTTTCATCTCAAAGAACCTCCAAAATTCAAATCTAGAGGAAAAGATCTTGTCACTTACCTCTTAGAAGCTTCAATCCAAGCTCTAAATCCTCAAACTCCAAGGATCTTCCCTCAACAAATCTCCAAGACCAAGTTCCAAGCTTCATCCATGGAGGGAAAATGCACCAAGAGGGAAAAAGCGAGATTAAACCTTTAATCCCAAGCCAAAAAGGAGATCCAATCCAAGTGAAGCAAGGTGGAGCTCCCCTTACCTTCTCCTCCTCAGGTTCCAGCACAAGGGAGGCCCTAAGGGGCGTGGGTGCTGTTATAAGGGTGCCACAATCGCGAAAAACCCCCTGCAGTTCAAACTGCACGAAATCAGCCTCCTTATACCAGTACACGGGCCCTTGTACCGGTACAAGCCCTGCGAAAAGTCTCAACCCGAGGCTCGGGTTGGGGGGGGTTCAGCGGCTCTGTACCGGTACAAGCCCGGTGGCTGTACCGGTACAACCATCAACCTTGTACCGGTACAACATCAGCCTTGTACCGGTACAAGCCCTGCTGAAGGCTACCCGAGAGCTGACCAAAAATTCGATTTTTCGGGTTTTGGTTCCAAGCATTAGACCTCAATTCTCGGGATGCGTGCCATAGGTCGGGTCACAGTCAACGACTCACCAGAAAATCTGGGAAAGCTCAGAGCACAGCCAATCACTCGAACCTCGCAATTTGCAAAGATCCAGTGTGTTACAGAGAAGCGGAAGAGGTGGGGAGACATTCTCTGCGCAATTAGTAATGCGTTTCTCCCTCTGCAAAAGATAAGATTGTGGAGAGAAGTCCCATAAATGAGAGGAGTTAACTCCTCTCATTTAGTGCATGGAGATGCGAAGAGAATGAAGAGAAAAAGAAGTTTTCTCTTCTACATCATAAATGCTAGAGTTTCTCTTCTCATCTTTTCTTCCACTTTCACTTCGTAACTCCTCAAATTAATCTTTATTAATTGAGGAGTTGATGAGAGAATAATTTAAGTGCAAGTGCACCATATGCAACAATTGCGTTTAACTCTACAACTTTCAATTTTACAAATTGGTCCTTCTTGCTAATCAATTTAGCAAGTAAATTCTGACTTTGCTACTTTAGCAAAATAGTCTCTGTTAATTCTCCAAGCACTAGATCACACGCAGCCTTTATTGTGTGTGACCACATAGGTTCAATTCTACCTGGTAGTGAGATGTGACACTAAACTCTTTTAATGTCACCATCGGAACTCTTCTCAATGGACCAAAATATTTTTGGCTCTCCCAACTGAGTGTAATTAACTATTTTAATTACTCTCATGAGTCCCACAATCCACGAGTGACACCTAGCAGTATATCGCGGCAATCCAAGTAGAATTAATAATAGACAAAACCTCTAGGTGTAGTTACCGTGTGATAAAATCCTTCTACCATTTGTCCCGATAGAGCCGAGGTTATGGATTACTCGTCAAACCCCATTACTCAATCATATGTCTAATCTGATTAACAACTAATATGGAAACTCCTTTCCATAAAATCATACTGCCTTGGCCAAAGACTTGTAAAACAGATAGCATAGGACAATTACCTCTCTATCGAGGGTGATAGATTCCATCTTGACACATACCTACCTCCATGTATGACACACTGGAGCCAACATGTGTTGACTTAACCCATGATTAGGGTATAAGTATTTACACAGTCAAACTACAATAACCCACACGCAAGATAACCGTGGTGCCTCAGGTCAAAGGATCACTCACACTACTACAGTATGGAACAATTCACTGACAAGTGAGTAGGCATCCATGTGATTGTTTATACTTTGTCACGCTCAGTGAAATTGTTCTCCAACATTCACCTGTATGCTTACTCTAGTGTCACCACACTAATGACTTGAGACTCGTCATCCCATAAGGAAGTATAGCATACATTGATCTATCCGGATTTACTACCGCCCTCGTAATAATCCTATGATCAGGAGCATTTAAGAATTAATTATAGAAGAATATATGTCTCAAATTTCTAACTTCTTAGAAAGTTAATTCTTCTACTATTAATTCTATGGACGATTCATAAATATGCATTTGGCAATAATATGAATGAAGAATGCCAGATTTAATCATAAAAAAAAAGTACACTGATATTAACCCTTTAAGTTATGACAGGATTGGCTTATAGGGCATATAACTAACAGACCCGTAGGATAACTTAAGGCTTATTGGCATGTGAGAGCGCGGAGTTGTTGGGATTAAGTACCAGTGTTTGAGTCGAGATTTAATAATCTCGAGGTATATGGTTATGTTATTCCCCTGTGTTTTGTGCTATGGGAGTTTGATTACTTCTCTACTTTGTGTATGTATTACGATTAAAGTTGTCCAAAATATCCGGTATACCATACCCGACCCGGACCCTATCCGAACCCTATCCGGACCCGAACCGGACCCGATAAAAAATGGATAGTGTACGGGTAAAAAAAAATACCCATTAAAATTTCGGGTATGGGTCCGGATATTTTATACCCATACCCGATTTGGACCCGACCCGAACCCAACTTTTAAATGGGTAGGGTCCGGAATAGTTTTTATATCCGAACCCGGACCCGGATCCGGACCTGATGAAATATCTGGTAGTAAATAAAAAAATTTTGAACTTTTAAAGTTAAGGGATCAATTTTAATAGGACTTATAGACGAGGGATCTCTAAGTATTTTTAAGTATTTTCATCCTAGGGAAACACTGAAACCCTAGCCGCTCTTTTACTACTTTTTTTTTTTCTAATTTTTTTACTCTTTGTTTTTAACTTTTTATTTTTTTTGTTTCATTTCCGCCTAAGAGTTTTTTATGAAACAATATTTCCATCATCGTCATCATTAGCGATATTAATTCTTTACAGGTGTGGTACAAGTGAGTTTTTTTTTTCAAATTCCTTCTCCAATTATAGTCGACAATCTAGTTTTTTTTAATGAATATTCTATTTAGCAAATTTTCTGATTCATCTTTTTTTTTTCCCCTTTTTTTTTGAATGTTAGTATATAATATTAGTAATTACTACAACTTATATTCTCTTTATCTGTAATATGGTATCATAATTTTTTTTATTTTTGTATATTTATATATAAAATTATTTTGAATTTTAGACTTTTAATTAGTAAATACAATGGCCGAAACAAATTTTGCCCAAACAATTTAATAGAGTCTATAAAAAATAAATATACAGGTATCCGTACTTGACCCGTATCCAGTTTTGAACGGGTAATATACGGATAGTCACTATCCAGGCCTGCTCAAATAGACCCGATGGGTATATTAGTAACTTAAGTACCCAGATCCGGACCCGACCCGAAGTTAAATGGGTAGGGTATTTTTTTTTTTCTAACCATTTCTTTTTAGGGTACGGGTACAGTATATCAACTACCCAGACCCGACCCGGTCCACGGACACCTTTAATTACGATGTGGGCACAGACTTGTGCTTCTACTGGAAGTGGTGGCGGTTTACCAGATAGTTATCAAGTGGCAGGGTGAGATTACCCGAGCATGGCCATTTGTTGGCAGGTGGTGGCCTTAATAGGCCAGGTGACGGCACTTTTTGGATCTATGCAGTCGATTCGACTGCTATTGGCTAGGCCCCACTTCTTATGTAGAGTTCGAGAGCTAATGCAAGCGTCTCTATGGAGACATCACCTAGAGCGGCTACGATCGCGACTACTGTGGGGGCTGCTAGAGTGTAACCCAAGATTTTGGTAGCAACCATTTGGGCGACTGTAACTTTAGTGTTGCTTTCTCAGATTTTATGGGCATGGTTGTGATGCCTACCCCTCTTTTTTTTTGCTGATGGAATCGTCGATGCAAGTCTTTCGACCCTCAGCTAGTTCCTATGTCAACTAATGTGAACTTGAACTGAGTGGACACAGTTTTGGTGTCCGGTCTTTGTTGTTGCATACATCGTATACGGATATCCTAACATCTAAATTGATGTGTTATGGGATCTTGGTAGGCTTTCATCTTGTCGCGAGATACTCCAGGGTGTTGTTGAAGGTCTCGGAGCTTTGGGTATTAGTTGGGTGTTTTTCAAAAATCAGGTAAAGAAATTGTTTACTTAGGCTTTAGTTTGTGCAGTTCGCGGCCTAATGTCGCAAGCAACTATTGGATGTGGAGAGCTAAAGAACTCCTAGTGAGTTTGCTCAAGGTTGATCTTGTTTCGAAAGTCGACTTGCAAAGTTGATGTTTCGATAGTTTTGGTGGTGAACTTTTGGTTCAGTTAAGAAGTACCAATTGGCTTGATATTTGGTTGCTACTTCTCCAACTTGTTGTTGGCGATGGATCTGCGAGTAATTCGCCTTTCTTTTGACAAGTACGTTGGCTGTAGACAACGTAGTGTCAAAAGTCGGGACGAAGTACCCTATCCCTCTTGGGAGTATCAGGATTGGGTAAATGTATTTCTTTTTCTGCGAGACAATCTCTATAGGTCGTCTTGTAGAAAGGCTTGAGTCATGGTCATCTTCAACCGGTGGTAAGACTTGGTAATTCCTATGCAGTACTTGTGTGAATGATCTTTGAGCACTGCACATGGTTGTTGTTATGTTGTGGGCTTGGTCACCTACTAGCTCTGTAGTGGTGCCTTGCACAACATAAGGGTTTGTTTTGCATGGTAATCTTTGTCATTTTGCCGAGAGGTTTCGAATCACAGTTGATGAGTGGCTTGTGTTTGGTAGTTGGCTCTGAAATCGCTGTATGTGATAGAGTACAAGATTTACGATTGAACTTATCATGCAACCATGGAGTGGAATGCTTGTTCGGTCACTTAGTAACAGGTTTGCCTAGGTCTCACTATGACTGGTGTTTGGTGTTGCTGGAAACATCGATCACTGGGGTTCCTTTAGGGACAGTAGCGACAGGGTCTCGTGGAGACAGGTGTTGAGCATCACTAGTGGTTATGATCGCATATTGCGATTAGAAACCCTGTTCACCAAGTGATGGACTTGCAAGGGGTTTAGGTTAGATTGATTGAGATATTGAGCGGACGAAATCGTCGAGCTCAATTGGTAGTGGCAGCCTTGGAACTTTTGGCCCAGGTGGAAGGTGAGAGACCTAGGGGTGTCGAATGCCATAGGTGGGTTTCCGATGCTAAGAGTTTGACTTCGGCTGTTGTATTTTTGACTGGTAGGAGACTGTGGCCTCCGAGTTGAGTGATGTTAACGCAAGTTTAAGGCAACGATGCGGATTCACTCGTGGTGAGCTGGTTGACGTAATTGGCTAGTCGGAGTGTGTCGTTCCGGCCTATGGAAACATACTCCAGACTTGTAGTGTTGTTCCGGGACTTTACTGCATGAACTTTCGACTTTTTGGTTGATCACTGGTACGCGGACCAAGGTTGGGTTGACCTAGAGTTTCTGGTTGGTGAATTTTTATCTTAGATTTGGTAGATGTGGGATCGGATAGCCCAGGTCGCGGTACTATTTTCATCTACAGGATAGTGGATGGTGGGATCCCGGTAGGTTTTGGTCCATATATAGTTTTTGGGTTGGTACTTTTTCTCTCCTCTCGTCTGGGTGGAACTGCTTTTTCATCATCCCTTACTTCGGACTTTAATCACTCTAGGTTCATAAGCAAGGTGATTGATCAATACTCAAAGGTGAAACTTCAACAGTGGACTGATATCCGAATTTGATTACGGTAGGTGCGTAGTCAAGTTTCGGGAACGAAACTTTTATAAGGATGGGATGATGTGAGGGCTGAAATTTTCATGATGTAAATTGATGCATTTCAGTGGTGTTTTATAGGTATTTTAATTTTAAAATTATCTATTTATTTTCGGGAGAAAACAATCTTTTATTAAAGGAGTATGGCGACTGTTACTATTCATTTAAGTGAATAGTAACCTGTGTTTTCTTTTGAGGCATCGTGTTGGGGATGGCTTCGGGCATGAATTAGACTCTGTTTTCGACGATCCAATAGGTTGTTTTCGATGGTCTGACTATGCCGAAGATGATGGCACTGCCTGATTTAATGTTTGATGCACGAATTTTGAGAAAATCAGAGTTTATTGTAGATTGGCCTTTGATTACTTAATGTTCTTGCTTTTTAGAAGTGTCCGATGTTTCGTTTCGCATGCAATTCCATGATTCGATGCCACTGGGCATATTACACTCACTGGTGAATTTTCGAAACAAAATTCAATGATTGGGGGTGGTAAATTGCTATTTTTTTTGCAAAGCGTCAAAATTGAGCACTTTGCGAAGAGGTTATCATTTCATGTGAAAAATTTTAAATTTTGGTAAGTGGAAGGTTCCACATGAAAGTAGACCTAGAGAAGAGTTTTTGTCTCAATTTTTGCAAAATTTGAGTTTATCTGTGCGAAATGGCATTAAGATGAAGTCGTAGGAGAGTTTTGTGATCGTGAAACTTTTCGGATTGGAACGCGGCATCTCGGGTATCTTTGTGCACAAGATGGTTTGGAAAAGGACTTAACGAAATATTTTTTATGCTGTTGAGGGCTGGGTGCACAATTCTAAGGTGTTAGGAGGGCTTTTGTGCAAAATTTCTTTTCTTTCTTTTGGTATGTATGTATTTGTGTATATTACATATATATATATATATATATACACAAGTATTGTGGGGGGGAGGGGATGAAACCCCAACGTTAGCTTCTCCTAGCTGCCGCCCCACCTCTCACGGTTGCTGCTGGTAAGCCGCCCACCGTCGGTGTCCTTTTCGACCAGCAGAGGAGGTTTTCTCCCTCTCCCTTCTATTGGTGAGCCTGAGCATGAGGGAGACCCAAGCTCCCACTCTTCGGCCTCCCTTCATGACCTTCGAGCTCAGGCAACTTCCCTTGGCGCTTTCCTGCCCCGCCGGAGCCGCCACTGCTGTGGTTTTCTCCTTCCAGGCAATTAGGCAGAAGGTGGCCCAACCTCTCCAAGCCGCAGCCACAGCCACCGTCCACCCTCGGCACCGCCTCCTCCGACCTATGGTGACTCGCTATCGTCGCCTCATGGCTTTCCCGGTTGTTGCCGCCGTCGCTGAGCTACCCGAGCCCGAGCCCTAGTCGTGCGGTCTATGCCTTCCTGAGGCGCCGCCGCCGCTTACCGCCATCGGTCGATGGGAGCACTAAACTCCCCTTCCCCTCCACGGCCGACCCTGGCCCACGTGTAGGCCAGAAGGCCGCCGGCGGCCGGCCGGAATCCCCCTGTGCCCCTGCTTGGCAGCCTAGGGCATCAAATTGCGCACCTCGCATTCTTCGACGATTCGACGCTCCCCGAACCCTTCGAAAGTGAGCAAAGTGATCCTCGTCACTCGCTGAACGTGTTGTTGATCTCGGTTTCTACCGACGACCCCCCGTCGCAGAGTTTTGGCTCCCTCACTTCCAGAGACCTTTGTGTATTGATCTTGGTGAAGCTCTACAGTGCTCCTCGACTGTCGTACGCGCTCCGGACAGCGAGCATGATTTCCGGCACATCAAGAACTATCAGCCTGTGCCCTCGCTTCGTCCCAGAGGTGCGTGGATATCGGTATTGGCCCTAAACGTCACATTATTTTATATAATGCTGCTTTTTATTGGTCTTGATGGGCAATTTTGCATTTAGGCTTTGTGGGCTGCCTCGGGCAGCGTGTGGTCACTATTTGTGGCCCACTGGGTTTATCATCTAGTTTGTGAAGCATCTGTGCGATCAAAAATGGGGTTTTGACGTATTTTTTGGCATAATCGCTCGTAGAACGCTGTTTCGTGTCACGATGGGTTTCCGGCTGCATGGTTGCCCCAAAAAAAAAATCATCGCCTAGCCCCGTTGGTTGGCTGGGACCTCGCTAGTGTGAAGCACAGACCAGTTATGCACCCTAGTGGGTTCTGAAGCCGAAAACGGCAATTTTTGGGAACCCGGTACAGTTGATTTGGAGGATTTCGCACCCGGATCGCACAACTTAGCGTGCGGCTGTCCCGACGCCCAAAAGTGAATGTTTTGGGATAGTGTGTGTCACACCCCGTGACCGCCAATTCGGTTGAACCGACACGTACACAGATGCCGAACGGACAGAGCCTCCCCTGTCTGCCCAAGAATCCACAACCACAAAACATGTATAAAGAATTGCCTAGAAAAATTTCGATATACATGGCTTGCACGAGGGCAAGCAACAAGAGCAAGTGAAAGTAAAGCTAACTATTACATTCATACATTGTATCTTGATTACATTAAACAAAATACAAGTCTTTCATAATCCATTGCATCTATTTTCATTTCATACATGCTTCATTACATATGTTTCCAAATACATAACTTGTCCATTACATATCCCTTTTCATCAAGTACAAAAGATGAAATACAAAATGGTACAACTATACTCGAAGGAAGTCTACTACCTAGGGCGCGATGCCCTTGCCGCGATACTCGATCGCCCCGCTCGCACTAGGATCTGCAAGGTTAGTAGGATGAGAACTACAAAATAGTTCTGAGTGGGTTCGGCCGCGGATCCCACCGACTAACCCACTAGGTCTAATCAGGCATAAGTAGGAAAAAGGAGTAGATAAGCCAACAAAACTAATGCAACTACTATGCCTGGATAAAACTGAAACAATCAATATGATGTTCTTGATGCATGCACTTCTCTTTTACCTTTACCTTTACCCAATCCTTTTGGTTAACCTTTTGGTTAAACCAAACTCACCAAACCAAATCCCTTTTGTCGGGGAGAATTCCGCTACAACCCGACAGGACCGCCTGCTGGGAAGAATTCCGCTACCACTCAGTTGATGACAACTCTGGAGCTCACCGCTTGAGGTGGAGCGACCACCCTCAAGCATATCAGACTATCTGTGAGTATGATCCAATTCTCAACTTTGAGGATACCATGTCAATATTGTCGCAATATTCATAAGGTTTTCTTTGTCTAGCAATCCATGTTTCTAGGTGCTAATCAATCCATCTAGTCACAATGTCACCTTGTTTACTATATTGTCATAGTCTACTACTTAGTTCATACATTCATAAGGTTTCAATATATCCAAGATTCTAGTCACAATTCATATACCACTTGATACAAGCATTTCCACATGTTTCCTATAACATGACATTAACCCTATAATGCATGAATGCTATACATATACACATATGCTCAAAACAAGGTGACATAGACATAATGCGAAATTCGATAATTACGGATAGCACCATCTATCACGTAGGGATGTCGAGATGCGAGAATCCAAGTCCCGTGATTATTAGACGCCTAAATCCCTCGACCCACGGCTAACGGAAGCAAAATGAGGTTTTTCCTCAATATAATGCTGTAGACTCGTCGGAACTTCAATCCAAGTCTCCTAACGTATCAAATTAACCTTTAATTAGGAATACAAGAGATCAATTTCATAATAGATCTCAATTCCTACAAAATCCTATTTCCAACCCTAGGGTTTACACATACTACCTATACTTCAAATTTTTTAGGATTTTATGGAGTAATCCAAACTCTCAATCCTAAGAACCTCAAAAACAAGCAAATTATGGTATTTACATTAAACCCGTAACAAATAGGAGCAAGAGAACTTACCTAAGCCACCTTGCTCCCCAAAGCCCTTCTTGTTCTTGAGCCTCTTTACCACCAAGACCACCAATTCCACCTTCGATTCTCGTCCCAAGCCTCCTTGATGGAGAGATTCTAGAGAGAGAAGGAGAGGGAGATGAGAAGAAGAAGGAGAAAATGTATTCTCTTGCATGAGAATAACAGGTGTAGGGTTGGAGTTATTTATAAACCCCAACAATTGCAGCTAAGTCCCCCAACAATTCTCACTTACAACCATGAAAAATTCAGTCCTGCGCAGGGCTGAGTACCAGTACTCAGGTTGGAGTACCGGTATGCGGGCTCCCAGTATCGGTACTCAGCTACGCAGTACCGGTACCCTCCAAGGCCGCAACCAAACCCGAGAGCTAGCATTCGGGGTTTAATACGGAGTACCGGTACGCAACACCCCATACTGGTACACGACAAGTCCAATACCGGTACTCACTACGTGGTACCGGTATCCAACCATGTGACCTTCCAAACCTGAGAGCTCACTTTTCGGGCAATTAACTAGGTACCGGTACTCAACCTCCGGTATCGGTATGCAGCTTGCCAAGGTCCCGAACTCGAGAGTTGTTCATTTTGCATTTTTATTATTGGGTACCGGTACCCCATCTCCTGGTACCGGTACTCAATTCAGTTTCTGCAATTCCAGCAGATTCAATGCCTTAGAGTCCATTTTCGCGCTCGGTTTGCACCGAAAACACCCAAACACTCTCGAAGCCACTTCTAACCATCCCAACGCCTTCAAGGCAACTCGGGGACTTCAGTTATCACCTTCATACCTTTGATCAAATTCGATCAAAGTTAGCATTACGATTCGGTATATTACAGTGTGGACGACCAAATTAATTTCGGAGTGTTTTGGAGCAGTTGGGGGCTTAACGGAACACTGAAACGCAAAAATCGAGCAATTTAGGGGGCAATTTTGTATCACGCTGGTTGCTGCTGTTTGCAGCGTTGTGGCCTTATTTGCTGGTATTGGAGTGAGGTGTGACACTTTTGGTCGTAGCAAGATGGCTGCGGGTGGTTCTTGTGCCGAAACGAGTATTCCGAGAGCCAAGCCGGTGATTTTCGGAATCCCGGCTTTCCGTTTTGATGCACTATATGTGCGACCGTCTCAATGGCATTAAATTAATGTATTGGGACAGCGAATAAAGTAGGCTTTGTCTAGGACTTGTTTTGGAATACCCCATCTCCTGGTACCGATACTCAATGAAATTTCTGCAATTCCAGCAGATTCAATGCTTTAGAGTCCTTTTCACGCCCGATTTGCGCCAAAAACACTCAAACACTCTCAAAGCTCACTTCTAACCATCCCAACGCCTTCAAGGCAACTTGGGGCCTTCACTTATCACCCTCATATCTCACTTTGATCAATTCGATCAAAGTTTGCATTACGATTCGGAGATTCGGTATATTACAATCTTTCTCTCTTAGAAATAGTTTCGTCCGCGAAATGTAAACTCATACCTTAGCTCATCTGATCAAATAGATGAAGATAGGATTCACGCATCACCTCCTCGAGTTCCCAAGTGGCTTCGCACTTGGCGTGGTTGCTTCATTGCACTTTTACATATGGAATTGTGCAATTCCGCAATTTGCTCGCCCTACGAGCCAAAATGCACACCGGGTATTCTTCATAAATCATATCCTCCTGTAACTTCACCGTTTCATACTCAAGAACGTGTGAGGAGTTATGCACGTACTTGCGGAGGATAGAGATATAGAACACATTGTGCACTCCCTCAAACTTCAGCGGTAGAGCCAATCTATAAGCCACCGCACCCACACGTTCCAAAATCTCATAGGGTCAAATTTATCGAGGACTAAACTTTCCCCGAACATCGAATCGCTTCACACCCCGCATGGGTGACACCTTCAAGAAGACGCGGCCCCCCACCGCGAACTCAAGACTTCGCCGGCACACATTAGCATAACTTTGTTGTTGTGATTGTGCCGTTAGAAGCTTTTGGCGGGCAAGGCGAACCTTCCCCTCCGCCTCCTGCAACACATCCGGACCAAGGGAGACTCTTTCACCCACCTCGCTCTAATGGATAGGGGATCAACACTTTCTTCCATAGAGAGCTTCAAATGGCGCCATTGCTATGCTTTCTTGGTAGCTATTGTTGTAAGCAAATTCGGCGATCGACAAATAATCATGCCAACCACCCTTATAATCAAGTACACATGCTCGTAGCATATCCTCAAGAATCTGAATCGTCCTCTCCGACTGACCATCACTTTGAGGATGAAAAGCAGTGCTAAAGTTGAGCCGTGTGCCAAGAGCATCTTGTAGACTTTTCCAAAAGTGAGATATGAACCGAGGGTCTCCATTCGAAACAATAGATGTCGGAACTCCATGCAACCTCACAATCTCATCCAAATATACTTGTGCTAAGTTGTCCCCTGACCAAGTGGTGTGGATAGACAAGAAATGTGCCAATTTCGTCAAGCGATCCACTACTACCCAGATAGCATCGTGACCAGCCTGTGATCGAGGTAATCCTACCACGAAGTCCATAGCTACATCCTCCTATTTTCAAACGGGAATAGATAAACTTTGAAGCTTTCCCGTCGAAAATCGGCGCTCCGCCTTGACTTGTTGACATATCAAACATTGCGCCACTAATTGTCTAATGTCTCTTTTCATCCTCGGCCACCAATAATGCACTTTTAGGTCTTTGTACATCGTAGTGCTGCCCAGATGCACACTGTAGGGGGACTTATGAGCTTCTTGCAGGATAACCTTTCGGACATATACGTCACTAGGCACACACTAACGGTTTCGAAACTGAAGTGTGCTGTCGGATCCCACACTAAAGTCACCGACGTGCCCACTCTTAATGTCTCGCCGCACCTTTTGGAGATACGGATCCAAAGATTGTCGATCTTTAATTTTCTACAACAAGGTCGGTTGAACAGCGAGAGCGGCAAGTATAACCGGGACCTCCGGAGCTACAACTTCAAGATCAAACCGCCATATTTCCTTCCACAATGACGGTTGATGTGTAATGGCCATAGCAAGATTTTCCACCAACTTCCTACTAAGTGCATCCGCTACTACATTGGCCTTCCCCGGGTGGTATAGAATAGTGACATCATAGTCCTTCAATAATTTCAACCACCGACGCTGCCGCATATTCAACTCTTTTTGGGTGAACAAATACTTGAGGCTTTTATGATCGGTATACACCTCATAGCGCTTGCTATACAAATAGTGCCTCCATAGCTTCAACGCAAAGATCACCGCAGCAAGTTCCAGGTCATAAATAGGGTAGTTCTTCTCGTAGCTCTTCAATTGGCGGAAAGCATAAGCGATAACTCGACTACACTGCATTAGAACACACCCAAGACCTTGATAGGAAGCATCACTATACACAACATAACTCTCCCCAGAAACTGGTAGGGCGAGTATAGGAGTTGAAGTCAATCTTTCTTTGAGCTCCCGAAAGCTTCGGTTACATTCATCACTCCACACATACTTCATCCCCTTATGCGTCAGGCACGTTAGCGGAGTAGTAATTTTAGCAAACCCCTCCACGAACCCCCGGTAGTAACCCGCAAGCCAAGAAAACTGCGGATCTCTGCAACACTTGTCGAACAAGGCCAATCTTTAATCGCCTCAACTTTTCTCGGGTCGATTGCTACACCACCCTCGGATATCACTTGGCCTAAGAAGGCGACCTCCCGAAGCCAAAAGTCGCACTTCTTCAATTTTGCATAGAGCTTATTTTCTCGAAGAGTCTGCAACACAGTTTTCAAATGCTCCTCGTGCTCCTCATCACTTCGAGAAAAGATGAATATGTCATCAATGAATACCACGACATATCGATCCAACAATGGTTTGAAAACATGGTTCATTAAATCCATAAATGCTGCAGGGGCATTAGTAAGCCCAAACGGTATAACCGTGAATTCATAGTGTCCATAACGCGTTCGAAATACTGTTTTGTGCACATCCTCTGGCTTGATCTTCAATTGGTGGTATCCCGACTGGAGATAGATCTTTGAATATACCCGAGACCTTTGCAACTAATCGAACAAATCATCAATTCGAGGCAACGGGTATTTATTCTTGATTGTCACCTTATTCAACTCGCGATAATCCACGCACAGCCGGAGTATTCCATCCTTCTTCTTTACAAACAGCACCGAAGCTCCCCAAGGTGACACACTCAGCTTTACATAGCCCTTGTCGAGGAGATCTTGCAATTGAGCTTTCAATTCTTTTAATTCAGCTGGTGCCATTCTATATGGAGCCTTCGAAATTGGCACAGTCCCGGGAACCAAGTCAATGACGAATTTAATTTTTCGGTCCGGTGGCAATCCCGACAACTCTGCAGGAAATACATCTAGAAACTTTCGGACTATAGGAATATCTCCAAGTACCAGAATCTCTTTTCGAGTCTCCACCACCGTCGCCAAATAAGCCACACAACCTCTATTAATTAGCTTCCTCGCTCGCGACGTTGACACGATCATAGCAAAAAGCGAACTCTTGCAACCATGATAAACATACTCTTCTTGCCCGGGCTCATGAAAAGTCACTATCTTGCTCTCACAATCAATAGTAGCATAATATTCGAGAGCCAATCCATCCCAAGATCAAATCAAAGCCTTTCAGCCGGTTCAACACAAGCAAATCCGCTAGTATAATCTAATCGCCTACTTGCACTGGACACGCCACACATACGTCCTTGACACTAAACGTGTGCTCAGGAGCGTCTACCCACCAAAGATCCTCGCTAACAGTACTTTCGATACCATGTGTACTAGCGAACAACTGACTGATAAATGAATGTGATGCACCTGTGTCAAACAATGCTCTAGATCTGATTCCTTTAATTAACACAATACCTGCCACGTCATCGTCGACCACGGCAGGCTCCTCCACCTGAGCAGCAAAGATACGACCACTTGGCGCTGATCGGAATCCCTCGGACTGACGCGGCACCATAGCTCGTCCAGCAGATATTGCGGGTGAAGGCCCCATAAACTGTCTCAGAGCTGATTGAACTGATGCAGCTGACGGGGCAGGCGATGCTCCACTCGAGCATTCCCGACTCAGGTGTCCAGCCTGGCCACATCTATAACACCTCCCTTCATACTGTGGGCTGCTCGTTGGTCGATGATCTCATCTGCAAATAACATATCGGAAGGGTCCCCGACTCGACTGCAATCCTGGATGTCGAGAGGGTCGTTCAAAACTCGACTAACCCCCGGTACCACTTGCAGCCCGCTTCTTGCCTTTATCTTTGTCCTTCTCAAATGATTCGCGTTCATCACGCGCAATCGCATTTCCTCGCTCCACCCAAAGAGCGCGATCCAAAACTTCCTCAAAAGTCTTGAACTTAAAAGCATGCACCACCTTGAAAATATCGGGCCGTAACCCTCGCTCAAAACATTTCGCCCGATCCTAATCATTGTGAACCATGGTCGGGACACAATTCACCAAATGTGAGAACTCCCGTTCGTACTCCCGTACAGAACCACTACCTTGCCTCAACTTACGAAAGTCCTCTTTTATCTTTCTTTTGTCACTATTGGGGAAGTACTCCATGAATAGCAGCCCCCGAAACTCCTCCCAAGTGATTGGAGGAAGATCCGGAGATCAGTTCTTCTTCACTCTCCTCCACCAATCCTAGGCCAACTTCTCGAAACAATGCACGATCAAGTGGACCTTGTCCCTCTCCAAGGTATAGATGTCCTCGAATAACGCCTCCATCGAGGTAAGCTACGCCTCCATCATCCAAGGATCTGCCACCTCTCCATCAAAAGTAGGAAGGTTGAACCGCTTAAAAGCCGTCAGAGCTGCAAGCGATCGCTCCTACTCGGCCTCTATTGAATTTGGAACTGAAGAACTAGAAGCCGTCGGGGAGTAGTCGCTGCAGTCGCCACATTAGGAGCCGATGACGATGGCACAGGCGGATCCCGACTCGCGGGTGCAGCTGCCGTCGCCACCTGCCGGTCACCAAGTTTTTAACCTCCCAATCTGCTCATCCTGTCGCTGTATCGCTGCCGCAAGTGCAGCCACCTGAGCACGCAACTCACGAACCTCGTCAGACCCAGATTTCTCGGGCACGTCAGAAGGCAATGCCGGAGTGGATCTCGTAGGGCGTTGAATTGGTGCCATCATCTCCTGAAACGTAGCACCCAAGTTAGTACTCAACTCGAGTCATCTACACACCGCAACAATATACCCAACAAAACCAAATCAGGCGAAAGCAATCAAGTATACTTGTCCTCATCTCTAGGCATTATGTTGTCGGCCGCCAACATAACCCCCGAAGTTGAGAGCAAATAACAACTTGGATTAGTCCCTATTTACCATTAGAGTCATACTACCAACTACCCAATCCATTTAGCTTTCGCTATAATTCAATTCTGCGTCACTTAGGTTCCTAAGTCCTAAAGGTTTCCAATCATAAGGTCCCTAGGTCCATACTATACTTTCACTTTTCATGCTCAGATACCATTCTATCTGTCACGCCTCGCGACCGCTAATTCGATCGGACCGGCACGTACACAGACGCCGAACGGACAGAGCATCCCCTGTCTGCCCACGAATCCACAACCACAAAACATGTATAAAGAATTGCCTAGAAAAATTTCGATATACATGGCTTGCACGAGGGCAAGCAACAAAAGCAAGTAAAAGTAAAGCTAACTATTACATCCATACATTGTATCTTGATTACATTAAACAAAATACAAGTCTTTCATAATCCATTATATCTATTTTCATTTCATACATGCTTCATTACATATGTTTCCAAATACATAACTTGTCCATTACATATCCCTTTTCATCAAGTACAAAAGATGAAATACAAAAAGGTACAACTATACTCGAAGGTAGTCCACTACCTATGGCGTGATGCCCTTACCGCAATATTCGACCGCCCCGCTCGCACTATGATCTGCAAGGTTAGTAAGGTGAGAACTGCAAATAGTTTCCAGTGGGTTCGGCCGCCGACCCCGCCGACTCACCCACTAGGTCTAATCAGGCATAAATAGGAAAAATGAGTAGATAAGCAAACAAAACTAATACGGCTACTATGCTTGGATAAAACTGAAACAATCAATATGATGTTCATGATGCATGCACTTCTCTTTTACCTTTACCTTTACCCAATCCTTTTGGTTAACCTTTTGGTTAAACCCAACTCACCAAACCAAATCCCTTTTGTTGGGGAGAATTCCGTTACAACTCGACGGGACCATCTGCTGGAGAGAATTCCGCTACCGCTCAGTTGATGACAACTCCGGAGCTCACCGCTTGAGGTGGAGCGACCACCCTTAAGCATATCAGACTATCTATGAGTATGATCCAATCATCAACTTCGAGGATACCATGTCTGTCACACCACAGGACCGATACCAATTTGGGCCGGCCTGAGCACGTCAAACAGACGCCGAACGGACAGAGTTTTCCCTGTCCGCCCAAGGCTCCTCACATGTACATCTTCAAACAAGAAGTGCACTAGTGGAAACATACAAATACGGCTTACACGAGGGTAAGCAATAGCCACGAGTGAAAAAAAAGAAACTAAACATTCACTTGTACTATGATTCATTTTAGATCATATACATTAAGGCCAACTTGTACAATTTCAATTCCTTACATTCATTACATCGTTTCGTCATTTCTTTCTTACATCACATTTACCTCAAAAGAGAGCTTTACATTCTTTCTTTACATCACTAATCATCAAGTACAAAAGATGATAAAAGGGTATGTTACTACAAAATGTAAACCCAACTCTGGTGGCCACTGTCTAAGGCGCGATACCTTTACCTCGATCGCTCGCCGGCTCGCTCGGTCCCGGCTCTGTGGAATAGTGGGGTGAGAACTACAACAAAGTTTCCAGTGGGTTCGGCCTCAATCTCACCGACTTTCCCACTAGGACTAACTCAGCCATAATAGAAAGGAAAAGCTGTAAATAGTAACCAATCTATAACATGATACTAATATGCCTGAACAATAAGCAGGAAGTATACTCAACATTAACATATGCAGATTCTGCAAGTTTTTTTGTTCTTTACACTTTACACTTTGTCTTTATTCTTTGCTCTTTGCTCTTTGTTCTTTAATCTTAAGGCTAACCCGGAGGTTTCGCCACATTAACTTGCTTCACATTAAGTCCATCATCGCGGGCCCTCAGCTTCCTCCCGCTAAGACCGTCCTTCAGGTTTACTCCAATCCGTGATGCAAAAACTCCGAAGCGCATCGCCCGAGGGGGAGCGACCGCCCTCGAGCACGGAACTCATAGCAAGTATAATCGAATCCTTAACTCAAAGGATTGTATGTTCAATCTTGACTTTATACTAACTCTAGTGTTGTTTACATCACTTTATGTTGCTACTCTAGCAATCATGGTTCTTTACCTTTCTTTACTTTTGCTAACTTTAGCATTTTTGTTCTTTACACCCACTTTGTTCTCACTTTAGTCATTATCATTATTCTTTACATCACATTGACTCTTTGCCTCACACTACCTCTAGTGTCACTTTACTTTACATTATCAAATGCCACTCGATCTATGTCTCATTGTGTCACTCTGTTCTTTCGCCTCACTTTGGTGCTCTTTGGTATTCACATTTTCTCTCATGCATATATATATAGGGTTTTGACATTCATAAGGTTCTCAACCATCACATTATACAAGTTGTACTCACAATCATGGAACATCACATTTTTATCATTACTTTACCCTAGGTGCATGCAACAATGTATATACATATGTTCAATTGAATGACACATTAGGCATAGAGGGAAGTTCAACGAGTTTGAAAAGCACCACCCACCTCATAGGCTTTCAAGGGTGCTCCGATGATTTTCTTAGGATTTTTAGATCCTTCGTTTTTTACCTGCGGCAAAACGAAGCCAACTTAGGCCATTTTGCCCATAACTTTTTATGGACTTTTCGTAATGCTAATCCGAGTGCACCAACGCGTCGGAAATACCCCCAATTAGATTTCTAGAGGGTCAATTTCACTTAGAAAATCCCAAGAGCAAAAGCCCCAATTTGGGTGCCCTAGCTCTATAGCATATATCAAACCTAAGGTTTGATCTCAAGGGGAAGCAAAAGTAGCTTCATTCTACTCTAAAGAGTCCATCTAAACCATTCTTAGCTTAATCAAAACCCATTTTAGGGTTTCACCATGAGAGGTGGTTGAAGCTCACCCCTAAGCTTCATTACATACACCATTTCCATGGTTTGATCTCTAAAAGAAGCAAGAAAAAGCTTCAAATACTCAATAGGTTCTATAAAAACCATTTCTAGGGTCTTTATCACAATAGGGATCAAAGCTTACCTCAAAGCTTTTCCTCCTTGCTTCAATGAGAAAGAAGATGGAGTTGCTTCACTCCCTTGGCTTCTTCTTCACCTTCTTCTCCTTTTTCTTCTCTTCTTTTTCCTTCCTTTCCTTGTCTTCTTCTTCTCATTCTTTGTCCTCTAGAGAGAGAAAGAGAGGAGGGAGTGTGAGAGGGTGAGAAATGAGAGAAATTTCCCATTTACCCCCCCTTACATAGCTCAATGGGTTGCCAAATTGCTATTAAACCCCTCAACTTTTACTTTATTACACTGCCTGGACTGGGCAGATTTTGGGCTCAGGGACCGGTCTCCCTGACTAGGAACCGGTTCCCGAAGGTCCTCCCCACGGGCAGCAGGGCTTTCACACAGAACAACCGGTCTCTCCCAGTGAGACCGGTCTCTCCCCGCAGGGACCGGTTCCCGAGAGCTAATTTTCTAGGACTTAGCCGATTTTCGGCCTCGCTCAGTTTTCACATGTTCGGCGACCGGTCTCTCCCACCAGGGACCGGTCCCCGAGAGCTCAAAAACTGCAGTTTGCAGATTTTTGATTCTTTAGCTCTCGAAAACCTCCCATAACTCACTTTTGATCATTTTAACACCTACGGACTTTCCGAAGTGTACCATCCTCGCACTTTGGTCAATTTGACTAAAGTTCGATATTTATTTTCCGAATTTTCGGTATATTACATTCTCCACCCCTTAAAATAATTTCGTCCGCGAAATTATGCATACCTTAACTCGTCGACTCAAATAAGTGCGGATACTTTCTCTGCATTGACTCCTCGAGCTCCCAAGTGGCCTCTCGCACAGCATGGTTGCTCCATTGGACTTTCACATATGGAATCTTGCGACTTCGCAACTTCCTCACTTCTCTATCGAGGATGCACACCGGGTACTCCTCATAAGACATATCCTCACGTAACTCCACGGGCTCATACTCCAATACATGTGTTGAGTTTCGGATATATTTTCGAAGATTCGACACATGAAACACATTATGAACTCCCGCGAGTCTCGGTGGTAAAGCGAGCTTGTACGCCACCGCACCCCCACGCTCCAATATCTCAAATGGTCCGACGTATCAGGGGCTTAACTTCCCGCGGACCCCAAATCGTTTGACTCCTCGCATCGGCGATACTCTAAAAAACACACGGTCTCCAACCGCGAACTCTCCAACCGTTGACGGGCAAGGCGAACTTTCTCTTCCGCCTCCTGTACTACATCCGGGCCAGGAGCCGTTCTCTCACACACGTCGCTCCAATAGATAGGAGAACGACACTTACGTCCATATAATGCCTCAAAAGGCGACATTGCTATACTTTCTTGGTAGCTATTATTGTAGGCGAACTCCGCCATAGGCAAGAAATCATGCCATCCTCCTTTGTAATCTAGCACACACGCTCGAAGCAAGTCCTCGATGATTTGTATCGTCCGCTCTGACTGTCCATCACTCTGAGGATGAAACGCTGTGCTAAAGTCGAGCCGTGTGCCTAGCGCGTCTTGTAAACTCTTCCAAAAATGGGATGTGAACCTGGGGTCTCGGTCCGATACGATTGATATCGAAACCCCATGAAGTCTCACAAGTCACAATCTCGTCGAGGTAGACTTGAGCTAACTTGTCTCCCGACCACGTAGTATGTATCGGCAAGAAGTGTGCCGACTTTGTCAATCGATCTACTATCACCCATATCGCATCGTGTCCGCCTTGCGATCGAGGCAAACCGGTAACAAAGTCCATCGCTATATCTTCCCACTTCCACACGGGTATAGATAGACTTTGTAGCTTTCTCGCCGAAAATCGGCGTTCTGCTTTAACTTTTTGGCACGTTAGACATTGCGCCACAAACTCTCCAATATGTCTTTTCATACCCGGCCACCAATAATGCTCTTTCAAATCCTTATACATTTTAGTGCCACCGGGGTGTATACTATAGGGAGATTGGTGCGCTTCTTGCATGATTGCCCTTCGCAACTCATCATCTTTGGGCACGTACCAACGATTTCGAAATCGAAATGCACCGTCAGCTCCAATGCCAAAGTCTTCGGCATTGCCATTCTCAACTTCCCCTTGCATCTTTTGAAGGTAAGGGTCCGAGGCTTGAAGATCCTTGAGTCTTTCCAATAGGGTCGGTTGCACAACTAATGCGGTAAGTGTAGCCGGCACTCCCGGCGCTACCACTTCCAATCCAAATCGTTGCATCTCCTTTTGCACTAGCGGTTGAGGCGTAATTGCCATCGCTAAGTTCTCCGCCGATTTTCTACTTAGAGCATCGGCCACGACATTGGCTTTCCCGGGGTGGTACAGTATAGTGACATCGTAGTCCTTCAACAATTCCAACCACCGCCGCTGCCGCATATTCAACTCCTTCTGGGTGAACAAGTACTTGAGACTCTTGTGATCTGTGTAGACCTCGCAATGCTCACCATATAAGTAATGCCTCCAAAGCTTTAGCGCGAAGATCACCGCGGCTAACTCGAGGTCGTGAATCGGGTAGTTCTTCTCATAACTCTTTAATTGGCGCGATGCATATGCAATGACTCGCCCATTTTGTATTAATACATACCCGAGACCAACATAAGAGACATCACTATACACTACAAAAGTCTCCCCCGGAGTCGGCAAGGCAAGCACCGGGGTCGACGTCAACCTGTTCTTTAACTCCTCGAAGCTTCGATCGCAATCATCGCCCCACACGTATCTTACTCCTTTATGCGTAAGGCACGTTAGTAGAATGGTTATTTTGGCGAACCCCTCCACGAACCGCCGGTAGTAGCCCGCAAGTCCAAGAAAACTGCGGACCTCCGCTACATTCGTCGGGCGAGGCCAATCCTTTGTTGCCTCTACTTTCTTCGGGTCTACCGAAACTCCATCGCCCGATACCACATGACCTAAAAATGTGACCTCCTTTAGCCAAAAATCACATTTCTTCAACTTTGCATAGAGCTTCTCTTGTCTGAGTATTTGCAACACAGCTCTCAGATGCTCTTCATGTTCCTCTTAACTTTTCGAGTAGACCAATACGTCGTCTATAAACACCACGACGCATCGATCCAACAACGGCCTAAAGACTCGATTCATCAAGTCCATAAATGCTGCTGGGGCGTTAGTAAGCCCAAACGGCATTACCGTAAACTCCTAATGGCCATACCGCGTGCGGTACGCCGTCTTGTGCACATCCATCGGCCTAATCTTTAGTTGATGATACCCCGATTGGAGATCAATCTTCGAATACACCTTGGACCCTTGCAACTGATCGAATAGATCGTCAATCCTTGGCAACGGGTACTTGTTCTTTATCGTCACTTTGTTCAACTCGCGATAATCTACGCAGAGTCGAAGTGTGCCATCCTTTTTCTTCACAAATAGCACCGGAGCTCCCCACGGTGACACACTCGGTCTCACGAAGCCTTTATCGAGCAAGTCTTGTAGTTGACCTTTTAGCTCCTTTAACTCCACCGGTGCCATTCTATACGGAGCCTTCGAAACTGGTTCCGCCCCGGGAATCAAGTCAATGACAAACTCAACTTCCCGGTCCGGTGGCAGTCCCGGTAACTCCGCCGGAAATACATCCGGGTACTCGCACACTACTCGAATATCTCCCAACTCTGGGTACTCCTTTCGAGCATCCACCATGGTTGCCAAATAGGCCTTACACCCTCCTTTGATCATTCTCTTCGCCCTTACAGACGATATAGTCGCCGCGAAGCGCCTACTTTTGCACGCTTGGTAGACTAACTCTTCTTGATTAGGCTCACGAAAAGTGATCACCTTGCTTTCACAATCTATCACCGCATAGTACTTGGAGAGCCAGTTGGTCCCCAAGATAACATCGAATCCCCACATCTGATCTAGCACTAGCAGATCAATCGGCATAATCCAATCGCCTATTTGCACTGGACAAGCCAAACACTCGTTATGGACACTGAATGAATGTTCTTGGGCATTCACCCACCAGTAGTCCTCGTTGTATACCATCTCTATGCCATGAGTTTTAGCAAATGACGTGCTAATGAATGAATGAGATGCACCTGTATCAAACACTGCTCTAGCTCTAGTGCCTTTAATCACAATTATACCTGCCACGACGTCGTCGGGCGCTGTAGGTTGTTGTTCCTCCACCTGAGCGGCAAAGACTCGGCCGGTAGGTGCTCTCGATCCCTCCGGCTGACGCGGTGATGACGCACGCCCAGCCGACATCGCTGGTGGTAACCCCGCAAGCTGTCTCGGGGTAGACGGTGCTGAAGCCGCCGTCGGCGCAGACGACGTCCATGTCGGGCACTCCCGGATAAGGTGTCCCAGTTGGCCACACTTGAAACACTTGCCGTCGTGCTGCGGGCAAGTCGACACCTTGTGCTTACCGCCGCAAATAACACATCGAGGAGGTCTCCAGTTCATCGACTGCTGCCGGGGATACCAAAGGGATTTCTTAGCATTTGGCCGGCCCCTGGCACCGCCCGCCGTCCGCTTCTTGCCTTTCTCTTTACTCTCGGCCATAGCTTCTCGTTCTTCGCGTACATGGGCGCTACCGTGCTCCGCCCACAAAGCTCTATCAAAAACCTCCGCAAAGGTCATCAACTTTAAGATCTGCACCTTTTCGTAGATCCGGGGCTGGAGTCCTCGCAAGAACCAGTCAGCCCGATCCCGATCATCTCTAACAACATCGGGAACACAGTCTATGATGTGAGAGAATTCTTGCTCGTATTCCCTCACCGATCGATCGCCCTGTCTCAACTTGGGGAACTTTTCTTGTAACCTCCGCTTCACCGTGTCAGGGAAGTAGTTCGCGAATAACGCTCTCTTGAACTCCTCCCAAAGCACAAGCGGGAGATCGGTAGGTCAATCCCGCTTCACTCGCTTCCACCACACCATCGCCGCCCTCTCTAGACAATGTGTGGCGAGGTACACTTTATCCTTCTCCGAGGTATTGAGGTCCTCGAAGAGCGTTTCCATCGAGTCGATCCACGACTCCACCACCGCTAGCTCCACCAATCCACCCTCAAAGACAGGTGGGTTGAACTTCTTGAACTGAATGAGAGCCGCCAACGTGCGCTCTCGCTCCGCTTCTACCGCCGCACTATCGGGATTTGAGGTTCCCGATCCGGCCGGTACTACCGTAACTGGAACAGCCGCCGCTGCTGCCGCTCCCTCGTCCACGCCCGGCACTACCACAGGGGATACGACATGCTCGGCACCCACCTGGGCCGCCGCCTGCTGTCGCTCCAAGGCCTCCCGGAGCCGCTAAATCTGCTCCCCTTGGCGTTGGACAGACTCCGCTTGTTGTCGCACCACTCCAATGAGCGCGGCCATTTGCTCCCTGAGCTCTCCGTCGCTACTCGCTCCGGATCGCTCGGGCTCCGCACTTGGCTCCTCCGGCATCGACCTTGTCTGCGGTCGTCCACGAGGTGCCATTGCTTCCTGAAAAGAAGCAACTCGCGTTAGCTACTTGACCAACATTACTTGACCAACCCAATCCGGCGAAAGCAACATGCACATTCACCCTTGCCTCTCGCGTCAGGTCGTCGGCCGCCCGACACAACGCTAGAAGTAGAGGATAAACGAAATTTAAACTTAGCCTCTAATCACATTAGAGACGTCCCAACTTGACCCAATCACATGCTTTCGCTAACATTAATTCCACGTCACTCACGTTTCCTAGATCCTTAAGGTCTTCCAATCCTAAGGGTCTCTAGGTCCATTCCTATTCTTTCACTCTGATACCACGATATCTGTCATGCCCCGGGACCGATACCAATTTGGGCCGGCCCGAGCACGTCAAACAGACGCCGAACGGACAGAGTTTTTCCTGTCCGCCCAAGGCTCATCACATGTACATTTTCAAACAAGAAGTGCATTAGCGGAAACATACAAATACGGCTTACACGAGGGTAAGCAATAGCCACGAGTGAAAGAAAAGAAACTAAACATTTACTTGTACTATGATTCATTTTAGATCATATACATTAAATCCAACTTGTACAATTTCAATTCCTTACATTCATTACATCGTTTCGTCATTTCTTTCTTACATCACATTTACCTCAAAAGAGGGCTTTACATTCTTTCTTTACATCACTAATCATCAAGTACAAAAGATGATAAAAGGGTATGTTACTACAAAATGTAAACCCAACTCTGGTGGCCACTGTTTAAGGCGCGATATCTTTACCTCGATCGCTCGCCGGCTCGCTCGGTCCCGACTCTGTGGAATAGTGGGGTGAGAACTACAACAAAGTTTCCAGTGGGTTCGGCCTCAATCTCACCGACTTTCCCACTAGGACTAACTCAGGCATAATAGAAAGGAAAAGCTGTAAATAGTAACCAATCTATAACATGATACAAATATGCCTGAACAATAAGCAGGAAGTATGCTCAATATTAACATATGCAGATTATGCAAGTTCTTTTGTTCTTTACACTTTACACTTTGTGTTTTTACTCTTTGCTCTTTGTTCTTTAATCTTAAGGCTAACCCGGGGGTTTCGCCACATTAACTTGCTTCACATTAAGTCCATCATCGCGGGCCCTCAGCTTCCTCCCGCTAAGACCGTCCTTCAGGTTTACTCCAACCCGTGATGCAAAAACTCCGGAGCGCATCGCCCGAGGGGGAGCGACCGCCCTCGAGCACGGAACTCATAGCAAGTATGATCGAATCCTTAACTCAAAGGATTGTATGTTCAATCTTGACTTTACACTAACTCTAGTGTTCTTTACATCACTTTATGTTGCTACTCTAGCAATCATGGTTCTTTACCTTTCTTTACTTTTGCTAACTTTAGCATTTTTGTTCTTTACACCCACTTTGTTCTCACTTTAGTCATTATCATTGTTCTTTACATCGCATTGACTCTTTGCCTCACACTACCTCTAGTGTCACTTTACTTTACATTATCAAATGCCACTCAATCTATGTCTCATTGTGTCACTCTATTCTTTCGCCTCACTTTGGTGCTCTTTGGTACTCACATTTTCTCTCATGCATACATATATAGGGTTTTGACATTCATAAGGTTCTCAACCATCACATTATGCAAGTTGTACTCACAATCATGCAACATCACATTTTTATCATTACTTTACCCTAGGTGCATGCAACAATGTATATACATATGTTCAATTGAATGACACATTAGATATAGAGGGAAGTTCAACGAGTTTGAAAAGCACCACCCACCTCGTAGGTTTTCAAGGGTGCTCCGATGATTTTCTTGAAATTTTTAGATCCTTCGTTCTTTACCTGCGGCAAAACGAAGCCAACTTAGGCCATTTTGCCCATAACCTTTTATAGACTTTTCGTAATGCTAATCCGAGCGCACCAACGCGTCGGAAATACCCCCAATTAGGTTTCTAGAGGGTCAATTTCACTTAGAAATCTCCAAAAGCAAAAGCCCCAATTTGGGTGCCCTAACTCCATAGCATACATCAAACCTAAGGTTTGATCTCAAGGGGAAGCAAAAATAGCTTCATTCTACTCTAAAGAGTCTATCTAAACCATTCTTAGCTTAATCAAAACCCATTTTAGGGTTTCACCATGAGAGGTGGTTGAAGCTCACCCCTAAGCTTCATTACATACACCATTTCCATGGTTTGATCTCTAAAAGAAGCAAGAAAAAGCTTCAAATACTCAATAGGTTCTATAAAAACCATTTCTAGGGTCTTTATCACAATAGGGATCAAAGCTTACCTCAAAGCTTTCCCTCCTTGCTTCAATGAGGAAGAAGATGGAGTTGCTTCAGTCCCTTGGCTTTTTCTTCACCTTCTTCTTCTTTTTCTTCTCTTCTTTTTCCTTCTTTTCCTTGTCTTCTTCTTCTCCTTCTTTGTCCTCTAGAGAGAGAAAGAGAGGAGAGAGTGTGAGAGGGTGAGAAATGAGAGAAATTTTCCATTTACCCCCCCTTACATAGCTCAATGGGTTGCCAAATTGCTATTAAACCCCTCAACTTTTACTTTATTACACTGCCTGGACTGGGCAGATTTCGGGCTCAGGGACCGGTCTCCCCGACTAGGGACCGGTTCCCGAAGGTCCTCCCCGCGGGCAGCAGGGCTTTCGTGCAGAACAACCGGTCTCTCCCAATGAGATCGGTCTCTCGGGGACCGGTCTCTCCCCGCAGGGTCCGGTTCCCGAGAGCTAATTTTCTAGGACTTAGCCGATTTTCGGCCTCGCTCAGTTTTCACACGTTCGGGGATCGGTCTCTCCCACCAGGGATCGGTCCCCTAGAGCTCAAAAACTGCAGTTTGCAGATTTTTGATTCTTTAGCTCTCGAAACCTCCCATAACTCACTTTTGATCATTTTAACACCTACGGACTTTCCAAAGTGTACCATCCTCACACTTTGGTCAATTTGACTAAAGTTCGATATTTATTTTCCGAATTTTCGGTATATTACAATGTCACTATTGCCTCAATATTCATAAGGTTTTTTTTGTCTAGCAATCCATATTTTTAGGTGCTAATCAATCCATCTAGTCATAATATCACCTTGTTTACTATATTGTCATAGTCCACCACTTGGTTCATACATTCATAGGGTTTCAATATATCCAAGATTCTAGTCACAATTTATATACCACTTGATACAAGCATTTCCACATGTTTTCCATAACATGACATTAAGCCTACAATGCATGAATACTGTACATATACACATATGCTCAAAAGAAGGCGGGATAAACATAATGAGAAATTCAATGATTTCGAATAGCACTACCCACCTTGTAGGGATGCCGAGGTGCGAGAATCCAAGTCCTGCGATTTTTAAACGCCTAAATCCCTCGACCCACGGCTAACGGAAGCAAAATGAGGTTTTTCCTCAATATAATGCTGTTGACTCATCGGAACTTCGATCCGAGTCTCCTAACGCATCAAATTAATCTTTAATTAGGAATACAAGAGATCAATTTTATAATAGATCTCAATTCCTACAAAATCCTATTTCCAACCCTAAGGTTTACACATACTACCCATAATCCAAATTTCTTAGGATTTTATGGAGTAATCCAAGTTTTCAATCCTAAGAACTCAAAAACAAACAAATTAGGGTGTTTACATTGAACCCTAACAAATAGGAGCAGGAACCTACCTAAGCCACCTTGTTCCCCAAAGCCCTCCTTGTTCTTGAGCCTCTCTACCACCAAGACCACCAATTCCACCTTCGATTCTCCTCCCAAACCTCCTTGATGGAGAGATTCTAGAGAGAGAAGGAGAGGTAGATGAGAAGAAGAAGGAGAAAATGTATTCTCTTGCATGAGAATAACAGGTGTAGGGTTGGAGTTATTTATAGACTCCAACAATTGCAGCTAAGTCCCCCAACAATTCTCACTTACAACCATGAAAAATTCAGTCCTGCACAGGACTGAGTACCGGTACTTGGGTTGGAGTACCGAATACGCGGGCTCCCAGTACCGGTACTCAACTACGCAGTACCGGTACCCGCCAAGGCCGCAACCAAACCCGAGAGCTAGCATTCGGGGTTTAATGCGGAGTACCAGTACGCAGCACCCCGTACCGGTACACGATAGGTCCAGTACCGGTACTAGCTACGTGGTACCGGTATCCAACCATGTGACCTCCCAAACCCGAGAGCTCACCTTTCGGGCAATTAACTGAGTACCGGTACTCAACCTCCGGTACCGGTACGGAGCTTGCCAAGGTCCCGAACTCGAGAGTTGATCATTTTGCATTTCTTTTGGGTACCGGTACCCCGTCTCCTGGTACCGGTACTCAATGCAATTTCCACAATTCCAGCAGGTTCAATACTTTAGAGTTCATTTTTGTGCTCGGTTTGCGCCGAAAACACCCAAACACTCTCGAAGCTCACTTCTAACTATCCCAACGCCTTCAGGCAACTCGGGGACTTCACTTATTACCCTCATACCTCACTTTGATCAAATTCGATCAAAGTTAGCATTACGATTCGGTATATTACAGTGTGGATGACCGAATTAATTTCGGAGTGTTTTGGAGCAGTAGGGGGCTTAACGAAAAACCAAAATGTGAAAATCGAGCGATTTAGGGAGCGATTTCGTATCACGCTGGTTGTTGCTATTTGCAGCGGTGTGGTAGCCTTATTTGATGGTGTTGGAGTGAGGTGTGACACTTTTGGTTGCAGCAAGATGGCTACGGGTGGTTCCGGTGCCGAAACGAGTATTCCGGGAGCCAAACCGGTGATTTCCAGGATCCCGGCTTTCCGTTTTGACGCATTCTTTGTGTGGCCGTCTCAATGGCATTAATTTAATGTATTGGGACAGCGAATGAGGTAGGCTTTGTCTAGGACTTGTTCTGGAATGCCCTGTGAGTTGGCGTGACGTTTCGTCGAGTCGGTACGACGATCATGCGATCTTCCGGTGACCGTTGGACGGAATCCGGAAACTCGATTGTTCGCTTGTTTGGATTTATTTGGAATTATAGGTTTTTATAATTAGCGGGTTTAAGCTAATTACGTTTTTGGTGGGACTTTGTATAGGTCCGGACTGTGGTGAAAGACATCGATGGGTGTCGATGACCCGATTTTTACTTTTCGGTAGAGGTGGGTACTTCTATCCGAAGTTAGTAAAGTGGTGCCTGCTTGGTAATTTCTATCCTTGTTATCTCCTTCTATTTATTTGTTGTTGGCTGAGCATTCATACACTACTTGACTTCATATTTAGTCGCTATACGGTTACTCTTATTTCATATGGTCATAATCTAGTAGTACAGTGGTGTTCCTGATGATTGAGTCATCCATGGTATGTTCATAGTAGATAACCTTGTAGTCGGTGGAATTTCCATTTTGGCATGCTCATAGTAGATGACATGACATTGATTGACCTTGTGGTCGGTGACACTCATATTCGTATACAACATGATTTGACATTAGTTGACCTTGTGGTCGGTGACACTCATATTCGTACACAACATGATTTGACATTAGTTGACCTTGCGATCGGTGACTCTCTAGTAGACTATTGCATGACTGCATTGTTTGATCTGGTTGGTCGGTGATATTGTTCTATCCTCGAGATAGAGGTTTACCTGATTGGTCGGTTATTCCTTGTTGGATTTTATCTCGGCTATCCGGCGATAGTTCGCTATTGAGCATATTACATCGATCACCACAGCTCATGTACATTTTACGTACACCAGTGGTCTGATCCACTGCAGGAGGGTATTATTTTTCGAAAAGTGGTCGTACTTCGACCCGTGAACCTAGCAGCCTATTGCTAGGGTTATATGCCTGGTGGTTGACCATAATGTGGAATTGCCTGAGGTCTTTAGACCAATACGGTGGGTTTGATTGGGTATTTTTGGACGATCTGTTTGGTTGATACATGTAACACCCCCAATAGTCACACATCGGATGGGATACTGATTCCGATCAGTTTATATGAGGCCTACACGCTGGTAACAATAACTGGGCTTAAGCATTTTGGGCTGGTGGTTTGAGCCCAACGAGTTATTGTTGCTAGCGGGTCGGATCGTTATAATTGGTATCAGAGCCGAATACTAGCCGGAAGTGTTGAGCTAATTGCTATACGGGGCAAAGTGCTACACCAACGGGTTTGGTGGGAGCCACCTCTTGAACCTGTAGGACCCATCTCTAGAATCTCACATCGCCTGATAATTCTGGTCCTGGTCTGTCTGTCTGTCTGTGATATGGTTTGGACCCGATGAGGACGTTAGGGTCTAAACAGGGGGAGTTTGTAACGCCCCAATAGTCCTACATCGGGTGGGATACTGATTTCAATCGGTTTATATGAGGTCTACACGCTAGTGATAATAACTGGGTTTATGCATTTTGGGCGGGTAGTTTGGGCCCAACGAGTTATTATTGCTAGCGGGTCGGGTCATTTATACCAAATGTAACAACCCGACCTGCCAGCAATAATAACTCGTTGGGCCAAAACCACCGGCCCAAAATGCTTAAGCTCAGTTATTATCACTAACGTGTAGGCCTCATATAAACCGTTCGAAATCAGNTATGCATTTTGGGCGGGTAGTTTGGGCCCAACGAGTTATTATTGCTAGCGGGTCGGGTCATTTATACCAAATGTAACAACCCGACCTGCCAGCAATAATAACTCGTTGGGCCAAAACCACCGGCCCAAAATGCTTAAGCTCAGTTATTATCACTAACGTGTAGGCCTCATATAAACCGTTCGAAATCAGTATCCCACCCGATGTGGGACTATTAGGGCGTTACAAACTCCCCCTGTTTAGACCCTGACGTCCTCGTCGGGTCCAAACCAAATCACAAACAGATAGACCAGCACCAGAATTACCAGGCGATGTGAGATTCTAGATGTGGCTCCTACGAGTTCAAAAATGTGGCTCCCACCAAATCCGTTGGTGTAGCACTTTGCCCCATATAGCACTTAGCTCTCATACTTTCGATTGTTATTCGGCTCTGATACCAATTATAATGACACGACCCGCTAACAACAATAACTCGTTGGGCTCAAACCACCAGCCCAAAATGCTTAAGCCCAGTTATTGTTACTAGCGTGTAGGCCTCATATAAACTGATCGGAATCAGTATCCCATTTGATGTGGGACTATTGGGGGTGTTACAAACTCCCCCTATTTAAACTCTGACGTCCTCGTCGGGTCTAAATCGGATCACAGATAGACAGACATACTAGAATTATCAGGCGATATGAGATTCTAGAGGTGGTTCCTACGGTTTCAAGAGGTGGCTCCCACCAAATCCGTTGGTGTAGCACTTTGCCACGCATAGCACTTAGCTCTCATATTTTCGACTCGTATTTCGCTCTGATACCAATTGCAACGACCCCACCCGCTAGCAACAATAACTCGTTGGGCCAAAACTACCGGCACAAAATGCTTAAGCTCAGTTATTATCACTAGCGTGTAGGCCTCATATAAACCGATTGAAATCAGTATCCCACCCGACGTGGGACTATTGGGGCGTTACAATACATACTTACATTCTGTTCTACATTACAGTAGCGGTTAGTTACATTCCTCGTTACGGTTGTTTTTTCTTCCAGTATTATTATTGCTGTACTTATGATATCTGCTCATGCATTCTGTTCTACATTATTGTAGCGGTTAGTTATATTCCTGTTTACTGCTAATTATCTTTCTAGTATTATTGCTACTGTATTTATGATATCTCCTCATGATTATGGTTATCGCTTCCTTTGCCGGTGAGTACTCCTCACTTTCGTTGGCTTGCGGTACCCATTGGGAGGGGAGACATGTGTACATGTTCTCACCCCCCACCATTTTTCAGGTGACGCGGATGGTGAGGGTTCGGACGATGCGTGAGGACGGTGTTAGATAGTTGTACCAAGAGTTATCTATTGATGATGTTCATTATTTTTCTGTTGGATTTGTTTAGTTCTTCACCTCACTGATGCTTAATATTAATTGATATATCCGAATTATTGTTATATTATGATCATTGGATGTTTGCGTTGTGTGGTGGTTTGTGTGTTGGACCTTGTACTATGATGCTCCGTCGTGCATGTACAAAGAAGACTATGTCCGTCCATGCAGGGGATCCTTTGTCTATGTGGTAGGTCTGTGCGGGTCCACGGGATGTTCTCAAAAGTATATATATAAAAAAATCACATGTTTTCCGCTACCTTTCCTACAAAAGATTTTCAACAGAACTACGGGACGTAACAGAGCTCCACCCGCAATAGTCAACAGCATGAGAGCCTCGCTCTCTCCGCTGTATAATTCTGACTCAGCCGAGACTTATCTCACACTTCCGGCTGGTAATTGGCTCTGATACCAACCGTGACGCCCCAACTTCCTAGGAGGTCATCCATCCTAAGACTATGGCCCCCTCCTAAGACTAGTCCCGCCCTAGCACGCTTAACTCTATTAACCTCTTGGGTCTAACCACCGCCCAAAATGCTTAAGCACAGTTATTATTATGAGGGTGGAGCCCTCCTATAAACCCAATGACAACCCCATTCTTATCCGATGTGGGACTATTGGGGTGTCACACCGATGGAGAGCAAGAGTCCAGCTTGGAATACTACGACATCAACGTAGGTAGCCAGACTCCGGAGCGACACTCGTGGGCGTGATCCAACCGAGTATGCAAGCGTGTCTCTATCGAGCACAATCAATCTTATACAAGCTATAATCAAAACAAATGAGTCAAACTAGTCTAACAATCAAGACTCACGTGCCCTCGACACAATCAGATGCAAGAAGTAAAAATATGGGCCCACCATCAGCTCCGATAGCACCCAACTATATGAAATAGTCTAAATGTTGCTGTAAAAATGTGCTCAGCATCTCAGCATGAATGTAATCTCAATCTACACTAATCTCAGTATCCACCTCGCACTAACAGCAGTGATACAAAAGGAAAAACAGCTCCTAAAGCTAAATCAGTTAACTTTTCGAAAAGTGATAGGCGTAAATTTAATAAGTTTTCTCCTAAGTCAAATCCTAATTCAACATATAAAACTTATCTAAAATCATTAGATTATACTCCAAATTAAGATTTCATATAAAAACATGCAAATCCATGAATTCGAGCTACTAACAAGATTATATAACCCAAATAAAAGCATGCTGAAATTCTCTACAAGTTAGGAGGAATTTCGAAGTATTCAGTCGACATTAACCAACCTCAAACACGAGTCCAACAACGGCTAGAAATCGACGAGAAGAACCCTACACAAGATCAGCCTCAACCAAAGCAATATCAGCCTGCAGTCCAGTTCTAGATCCTTCCGCAGCCACTTATGGGCACCCAGATCTTGAGTCCAAATCTGCCCATTGCCAGCTCCAAGACTACCCGAGTTCCATTTGGAAATTAGCTCAATTCTGAGTTGAAAGTCAGGAAAACTTCACCAAACATATCCCCGCAATAAAAAGAATTGAAGTGGACTAAATCCTCATCTCCGTCACAAAGATCGAGCTCTCAAAATAGCCACAAAAGTCCCTCCTTGCAATCTGGATCCAGAAAAAAAGGTCGAGTTTAGGATCCAAAAAACTGCACGTAAACAATTTCTTGCTCCAGCTCAAATCCAAGAATTCCAACTTATAAAACTAGTGGAATAAAGTCACAAACCTCCAAAGATGAGGGAATGAGCAATCCAAATCCAACAATAAGCCCTCTACCAAAATTTGGATTCAAAAGTCTAAGAATTTCCATCAAAACCTCAAAAACTGTATTAGAAGTTCAATTCATCCAAAATCTGAGCTAAACTCACCTTTGAATCTGAAATTCTGGTGAGGAACAACTTCTAAACTAGTGAAGAAGGATGAGGAAACAAATCCAAGTCCAAAAGTCCAATCTCTACATGAATCGAGTCTAAGAATCCATAAAAATCTCAACTTTAGCTCATAACACCAATTTCCCAGGAATTTCAGCAATTAGACACTACTAACCTGAATTAAAAGCTGTTAGAAGGATCCCACATACTCTCTATCAAGTCTTCTATTCACGAAATCACTCCTTACAACAATTGGATGCTCCAACAATGCACACGAGTAAGTTCTATCCCAATTGCTACTAGAATTCTGCAGAATTTCTAAGTCCTCAATGATAAAAAGTGGAATTTAAGGGATTTGGAGGGGGTTCCATGCAAAATCCTGAGTTTCCTGTGATGAAGGGGAGAAAATGTCACGCCCCGAGACCGATACCAATTTGGTCCGACCCGAGCACGTCAAACAGACGTTGAACGGACAGAGTTTTCCCTATCCGCCCAAGGCTCATCACATGTACATTTTCATCAATAGAGAAAAGCACTAGCGGAAACATACACAAACGGCTTACACGAGGGTAAGCAATAGCCACGAGTGAGAGATAGGAAACTAGCATTCATTTTGTACTATGATTCAATTTAGATCATATACATTACATCCAACTTTTACATTTACAATTCCCTATATTTCATTGCATCATTTCATCATTTCTTTCTTACATCACATATACCTCAAAAGGGTGCTTTACATTCTTTTCTTTACATTATTTCTCATCAAGTACAAAAGATGAACATAGGGAAACTCTACTAGTAAAATGTAAACCAACTCTGGTGGCCTTTGACTAAAGTGCGATACCTTTATCGCGGTCGCTCGCCGGCTCGCTAGGTCCCGGCTCTGTGGAATAGTGGGGTGAGAACTACAACAAAGTTCCCAGTGAGTTCGGCCTCAATCTCACCGACTTTCCCACTAGGACTAACTCAGGCATAATAGAAAGAATAGGCTGTAAATAGTAACTAAACTATACATGATACTAATATGCCTGAACAATAAGCAGAAATATGCTCAACATTAAATAAATGCAGATTATGCAAATTCTTTGTTCTTTTCACTTCATTCTTTGTTCTTTGTTCTTTGTTCTTTGTACTTTGTTCTTTACTCTTTGTTCTTTAACCTCAAGGTTAACTCGGGGGTATCGCCACATTGACTTGCTTCACATTAAGTTCATCATCGCAGGAACTCACCCGCTAGGACCGTCCTTCGGGTTTACTCCAACCCGTGATGCATAACTCCGGAGCGCATCGCCCGAGAGGGAGCGACCACCCTCGAGCACGGAACTCATAGCAAGTATGATCATATCCTTAACTCAAAGGATTTATAAGTTCAATCTTGACTTTACACTAGCTCTAGTGTTCTTTCATCACTTTTTGTTGCAAACTCATGTAAACACATTCTTTACAATTCTCTACTTTTGCTAACTCTAGCATTTCTTATTCTTTTCATTTCTTTACTCTTGCTAACTCTAGCAATCATATTCTTTACATTCTTTACTTTTGGCTACCTCTAGCACTTCATGTTCTTTACTCCCCACATTACTTTAACTTTAAACATCGTCATTTTCATCATTCTTTATATTACATTGGTTCTTTACCTCACATTATCTCTAGTGTCATTTCACTTTAACTTTATCGAATGCCGCTCGATCTATGTCATTGTGTCGCTCTGTTCTTTTGCTCACTTTGGGTGCTCACTTTTCTCTCATGCATACACATAGGGTTTTTGACGTTCACATAGTTCTCATTCATCATATTATGCAAGTTGTACTCATAATCATGCATCATCACATTTTTATCATTACTTTACCCTAAAATGCATGCAACAATATATATACACATACTCAAATGAATGACACATCAGGCATAGAGAGAAGTTCAATAAGTTTGAGAAGCACCACCCACCTCGTAGGCTTTCAAGGGTGCTCCGATGATTTTCTTGGAATTTTTAGACTTCTCGTTCTTCACCTACGGCAAAACGAAGCCAACTTAGGCCATTTTGCCCATAACTTTACATTGGCTTTCGTAACGTTTTTCCGAGCGCACCAACGCGTTCGTTGGATCCCCAATTAGGTTTTTGGAGTGTCAATTTCACTTAGAAATCCCCATGAGCAAGAGCCCCAATTTGGGTGCCCTATGTCACGACATAAAGATTTTCTCCGCGATTTCGCTTTGCAATCACCCAAACTCCAAAGCGGACATCTGACGGAGGTTTTGGCTTGGAATCTTCTGGAAGCTTCTACGCGGATCTCGAGACTGATGGTGCGGATACCGGAGGGTCAAGAGTCCCTTAGAGTTTCTAGGATAATAAATGTATGACTCTTGGGAGACCGTAGCGTACTTATTGGCCTCCCCTTTTGGCTTGTAGTATTGTGCCACTTGGCACCTTTTCATTGGCACTATGAGCGGCGAGTGGCCTATATATAGTGTGGCCTCCACCCCTCTCATTTCAGAATCCTCATTTGTATTCTCAACTATTGAAGTAATAGAAGAGCTTTCTTCTTATCTCTCTCTTGTACTTAGTCTAGGGCGAGTGAAGTCCTAACTTAGCAAGTAGAGAGGCAGGCTTGCTCACTTCGCGGAGGAAGGCGAGCGCCGCACGGGCTTTTGTGAGCAAATTCGTTAAGTCCGTGACAGTTGGTATCAGAGCCGGTTCGAGAAGGAGCCATGTCATCATCAGAGGCCGCTGCTAGCGACGTTGGGGGTGATGCCTCCAAGCAACCCTCCAAGCGGGGCAAGGGCAAGGACACGCGAATCACGAAGGATTCCGTGTCGGTCGAGGACCGCCTTGCACTGTTGGAGGACATTCTATCGAAGGTGGGAGAAAGGTACACCGAGATGGCCGATACCTTTAACGCCTTCAATGAAGATGTTCGCAGTATGGAGGAGAGCGTCGCCACTGCCATGGCGACCTTTCGAGGCGAGCTCGAGAAACTCCAAGACAACATCACCCGTCGTGACGACGAACGGAAGAACTTGATCGAGGAGCTAGTCACTCGAGTCGACGAGGTCGAGGACCTCAAGACGAGAGTGACTATCTTGAGAAGGCGGTGGCTCGAGGCGGTGAAACGCAGAAGGAGTACACCCCAAAGGTCCGCGTCCCTGAACCCCAATGCTTCAAGGGAACGCGCGACGAGAAGGAGATAGACAACTTCCTTTGGCACATGGAGCGCTATCTCAAGGCGCTGCGGATCGAGGACGAGGAGGACAAGGTCCAGACTGCTTCCATGTACCTCACCGACGACGCGATGCTGTGGTGGCGTCGGCGTTCTGCAGAGGCTGAGAAGGGCCAATGCAAACTGGATACCTGGGAGGACTTCGTGCGCGAACTCAAGGCACAGTTCTACCCCGAGCACGTTGAATACTTGGCGCGGAGGCAACTTCGACGGCTCAAGCATACAGGATCCCTCAAGGAGTATGTCAAGGAATACTCCAAGCTGATGCTTGCCATCACCAGCATGGCCGAGGAGGATCGGCTGTTCTTCTTCCTCGACGGTCTTCAATCGTGGGCTAACAAGGAGCTCGTGGCGAGAGATGTCAAGGACGTGAGCTCCGCTATCGCTCAGGCGGAGAAGCTGCTAGAGTATGACAAGCCAGACTTCGCTCGTGGCAAANTGTTGGCTGCAGTCGGTTCATATCAGGAATGGGTGTGTGTTTATAGGGGATCTATCGCTCTCGGTAGAGAGATAATTAGTTCTATGCTATTTGTACGGCAAAGCTCAGAAATCCTCGGCCGGGGTAATATGGTGTATGAAAAGATGTTTCCAAGAGTAACCATAAGAGCTTCTGTCTGATCAAATTTGTCATATGACGGGTGATGGGGTTTGACGAATATTCCATGACCTCCACTCAGTTGGAACTATGCGATAGAAGGATTGTATTGTACGGTAACTGCACCTAGAGGTTCAGTCCGATATTCACTTCTGACTGGATTGCCACTACATGCTGCTAGGCGTCACTGGTGGATTGTGGGAACCAATAGAAATAATTATTAATTATTCTATTATGGTGGAATCAAAAGAGTTTGAGCCATCGAAAAGAGTTTCGATGATGATGGAGATGGAGATCTCATCATATCTCACTACCAGACAGAATTGAACCTATTAGGTCACACACATAAGAAATCGCGCATGATCGATATTTAGGAGACGATAAAAGAAGTTTATTGGATGGATTAATTATAATTACAATATAGTTAAATACTAAAGTTTACTAATTTATTAGTAAAAGGACTAATTTACAATTGTTGTAAATTAGAGGTATTTATGTGTAAAAGTTGCATGGTGTATTTACTAATCATTAGTAAATAATATGAGGACTTATGTGTAAATGTTACACATGAATCGAATTAGAATTAGGATTCGGAATTCAGTTAATATCATAACCAACTTGTAGGTTAATGGATAATCTAATCGGAATAGGATTTCGATTAGGATTACGTTAGGGTTTTCTCATTCTAAATATATGTCATATGACATATTAAAATTAATGGAAAATTAAGTAAAAAGGAAAAAGAAAACCCTAGCCGTCAATCCTTTTTCTTTCTTAAGTCCTCCACAATAAATCCATCGATTTCGATCTTCAAAAGTTGCTAGCACATCTAGAAGATTGATTCATCTTCCTCAAGTCGACGCAAGAGATTAATTCGTGATCGGATCACGGATTGAAGCGGTCGTCTAATTCGATCATGGGCGTGATTTCGTGTGGACGCGAGTAGAGGCCGGGCGCGTGCGCGGCTAACCGAGGACGAACAAATTTTACCAACGATTGTCGACTTCGCGGTGATCTCGACCCGCACGAGGTAAAATAAAATAATATAGATCCTATTTGATTAGATCAATTAGATCTATTATTAATGATCTAAAACGAAACACGAGGTGATCTTTGGTTTTCAAGAAAATTTTTCATTGTGTTATTTTCTTCCGCTGCGTACACATGATTTTCTTACACTCGCCCCTCCTCGCTCATGCCTACGAGATTCGCGCTCCTCACGCACGAAAGCCTCGCCATGCTCTGCCCACAACGCTCGGTCCAACACCTTCGCAAAGGTTGTGAGCTGGAAGATTTGCACCCTCCTATAAATCTCCGGTCGAAGTCCACGCAGGAACCAATCGGCCTTATCCTTGTCACCCGTACCACATCCGGGACACAATTCACGATGCGGGAAAATTCCAGTTCATATTCCCTCACGGAGCGGTCTCCTTGCCGCAGCTTCCTGAACTTGTCCCGAAGCTTTCTCCTTTCAGTGTCGGGGAAGTACGTAGAAAACATTAATCCCCGAAATTCATCCCACGCCATAGGAGGAAGACTAGGCGATCGATCCCGTCGAATGCCTTTCCACCACGCCTTTGCTGATTGCTTCAAGCAATGCACAGCTAGGGGTACCTTGTCCCGCTCCAAGGTGTATAGCTCCTCGAAGAGCGTTTCCATGGAGTCAATCCACACCTCCACGATCCACGGATCGTCATTCTCTCCATCGAAAATAGGCGGATCAAATTTCTTGAAAGTCATTAGGGCCGCCAAAGTTCGTTCTTTCTCCGCCTCCAATTCCATAGAACCAGGGGCCGCTGCCCCCGAATCCGTCGCGACTCCTGTCGGTACACGACACGCTGCTACCGGCGCAGCTGCCGCAGGCTGTCGTGTCAACAATTCATGGAGCTCCTTGATCTGCTCCTCCTGTCGCTGCACTATGCCTATGAGCGTATTCAATTGCTCACGGAGCATCGGGTCTCCGCTCGCCTCAGCTTGCTCAAGAACACTTGTCCCTTCCCGCGCCGATCTGGATAAGGATCGCCTACGCGGCGCCATCGCTTCCTGAAACACGACAACTCGATTAGTTCTCGACCAACTTGGGTCGAACACGAGACCACTAACAACGGCTCAAAAGCCAATCAGGCGAAAGTCACGCGAGGGCGTCTATTCTCATCACTAGGTTTCATGTTGTCGTACGCCAACATGAACATCCTTGGCTGAGAATAAACCACACCTCAAGTCTACCTCTAATATCCATCTTAGAGGTTTACGACACAACCCGATCCATTAATCTTTCGCCACAAATCATAAATCCTCGTCTCTCACGAGTCTTATTCTCCTATGGTTTACTATCCTAGGGTCTCCTAGGTCTGTCTAAACCACTTTCTTTTCCCATTTTCTACTTTATGCTCTGATACCACTTTACCTGTCACGCCCCGAGACCGCTCCCAATTTGGTCCGGTTCGGGCACGCCGACAGACCGCCGAACGGACCGGGGTTTCCCCTGTACGCGGACAGAGTCTCCCCTGTACGTTCTAGGCGTCGCAATCCAAACAATGTACATTACAATGGTTCCAACCAGGAACAGATATCAATCATGATTGCGTAAGGAAGTATCAAACAACATAAACACATCCTATGTTATTACAACATTCACATTAGATTCATTTACTTAGATCACACTTTATATATTACATCCAACTTCCAATACAATCTAAGTTATTACAAGTTTAATACATTTTATTCCTTTCATTTTCTATACCCCTAAGCTACGCCGACGGGGTACTGCTAGCTCTGGTCTCTGGGGGTAGGGCGCTATCTATGGAGCTACGCCCTTGCCTCGCGCCGCCGAGTCGCTCACGTGCGAACCTGTAAAACCCCAAAACAACGTGGGGTGAGAACCAACTCCATGGTTCCCAGTGGGTACGGCCACCCAAGGGAGGAGCTCGACCAACAGGTCCAAGGGAGGCAAATACAAGTTAGTCCAATAAACAGATAGATATGTATATCATAAACATGCAACTAACTTTACCTTGCTTTGCCTCACAATAGCAACGATGCCATGCTATATGCAACAGGAATATATGCAACATGAATATATGCAACAACTAGTAGAATTATTGATTCTACAATCAATCTCGCTAATCTTAGCTCATGTCATCCAACTCTAAGGTTTCCACTACCTTAGGTTATCACATTTACCACTAGCCCTCAAGGTTCTATCTACCTTATTCAAGCTAGCCACCCGACTCGGCCACGAGTCAATCAACAGCGGATAATCCGCGCTCTGCCCGGCTCGAGGTGAAGGATCCTGTCGCATGCACCTCAGCCTGCAAGCCAAGAACCACATCGCCCAACGGTCCGCCCGAAGGTCCGTGCACCGTGGTCAGGGATCCGTTAGTGGGAGAGGAAACATAGCCGCGTACACCCATAGCCAAGATCCCCGATAGGGAGAGGAACATGCCGTACACCCTAGCGCTCTTTGTTCTTGCTTAGTCATAATCCTCAAAGTTCTTTCCGGTGGGAGAGGAACATCGCCGCATACACCCGCGGTCCAAGAACTATTGAGTTCACAAGTACTGGGATTCCGGAATCGACTTCACAAGTCAAGGGTCCATATCCAACCCTATACTGTTGACCTACCTAGGTCCAATGCACTTTCCACCCTAGGTCCAACAGACTCTAGGTCTAATGCCTCGATGCCACAACCTAGGTTTACCTTAACTCTAGGTTCAGTTCTCAACCTATATTCTTTAACACTAGGTTAGATGCCACACACCTAGATCCCGACTCTAGGTTCATACTCAACCTATGTTCTTTAACACTAGGTTAGATGCCACTCGTTATTTATCCTAGGTTCAACAACACTAGGTTCAATGTCATCTAGGTTCGACCTATGTTTATTAACACTAGGTTAATGCCACTCGATCTACTTGATATCCTATTTGTCATATCGAGTCCATATGCACATGCATCTTATCTAACATGCTCACATGATGTTACATGCACCTAGCATACATTCCAATGCACACATACATATCACTTGCATTATCACTAGCATGTTATCATATCATTTTACATGGATCTACTTAGCATTTGCATCATATTATTAACATACATTATATACATTTATATGCATCATCTATATGCCTCATTTACATTCATATGCATCAACGTGGATTCTTAATCATCTTAGACATAAAGGGCGACCTAGTCGCTTCGGTAAACACAACCCACCTTAACTCGCGTTCCGATTGCTCGTCGACACTTGCAATCGGCCTCCCACGGCACCCGTGACCCGGTTCGGCTCGAACTCTTGCGCGACCACCCGAACGGCCACAAATCCGCGATTCGTCTATTCTGGGGTTTATTCCATGACACCACGATGCTCCCGATCCGCTTTCATGATTTTTGGAGGCTTATCTCGCGTGCTGCGGCTATCTATACCAAAACAGACTGTTTCGTTAATAACTTCGCGTACGCTCGTCGGATTGTCGAACCGAGCGCACTAACGCGTTCGTTATACCCCCAATTAGGTTTACAGAGGGTTAAATGAGATCAAACCCATCTATTTACAAAAATCCCATTTTTGAGCCCTAGTTTGCGACTACGGCAAAATACCCCGAATCGATCTCCGATTCATGCAATAAACATCTAACTAGCATCAAAGGAGCCTACTAATCTCACTTCTAGAGCAATTAGACCTATTTCTAGAGATCTACCATGAGAGGGTAACAAAGCTTACCTCTCTAGGTTCACTCCAAGCACGAGGAAGACGAAGGAGAGGATGAAGATCCCTTTCTTGATCTTCTTCTCCTTCTTCTTCTCTTCTCTTCTTCTCCTTCCTCTTCTTCTTCTCTTCTTCCTTCTTCGTTTAAAGAGAGAGAGAGAGAGGTTTGGGGTTGAAACGGGTGAGGGAAAGAGAGAAAGAGAGGTTCCAACCCTCTCTATACACTTAACCCATGCAATAATTGCATAAAAACCCCCCAACAAGTCTCTTTTTGCAACAGCCCGAACTGGGCATTTTCGGGGTTCGGGGACCGGTCTCTACATGAGGGACCGGTCTTTGAGAGACCGGTCTCTCTACCTGGGACCGGTCCCAGAGAGACCTCCAGCCCAGACTTAGCCAATTTTCAGCTTCGTCCGTTTTCGCTCCGTTTTTGCCCGTTTTCGTTCGTTTGACCTCCGATTCGTCTCAAATCGAACCGAGACTCTTCAAACATGTTTTCAAACATGTTTTCATCATCTTTCCTTCCTCACTAATGCCGGATTTAGCTCACGGCCCAATTTAGCCTTTCGGGTTCCGTTTCCGCGCCTACGCGCACCGAAACGCTCGATAGCTCCCGAACTTCATCAAACTTCACCGGGACCATTCAAACGGCTCTCCAATCGAATGTACACCGTAACTTAATAGTTTTAGAAGTCCGGTACCTTACACTAATGTTGTTCCGGTTTTTGTTCTTGTGAGCGATGACATCGATTCGTTCCAAATTTACACTCTCTGGCCATAATAGAACAATTTAATTAGGTTTTACGCTTTCTTCGATAAAATGAGAAAAAGCACTCGTTGCAAAGTTATACTGTTATGGCGCAACTGAGTAGTCTAAAGTTGTTCCGGTTTTTGTTCTTGTGAGCGTTGACATCGATTCGTTCCAAATTTACACTCTCTGGGCATAATAGAACAATATAATTAGGTTTTACGCTTTCTTCGATAAAATGAGAAAAAGTACTCGTTGCAAAGTTATACTGTTAGGGCGCAACTGAATAGTCTAATGTTGCTCCGGTTTTTGTTCTGGTGAGCGTTGACATCGATTTGTTCCAAATTTACCCTCTCTGGGCATAATAGAACAATATAATTAGGGTTTACACTTTCTCCGATAAAATGAGAAAAAGTACACGTTGCAAAGTTATACTGTTAGGGCGCAACTGAGTAGTCTAATGTTGTTCCGGTTTTTGTTCTTGTGAGCGTTGAAATCGATTCGTTCCAAATTTACACTCTCTGGTCATAATAGAATAATATAACTAGGTTTTACGCTTTCTTCGATAAAATGAGAAAAAGTATTCGTTGCAAAGTTATACTGTTAGTGCGCAACTGAGTAGTCTAATGTTGTTCTGGTTTTTGTTCTTGTGAGCGATGACATCGAATCGTTCCAAATTTACACTCTCTGGGCATAATAGAACAATATAATTAGGTTTTACACTTTTCTTCGATAAAATGAGAAAAAATACTCGTTGCAAAGTTATACTGTTAGGGCGCAACTGAGAAGTCTAATGTTGTTCCGGTTTTTGTTCTTGTGAGCGTTGACATCGATTCATTCCAAATTTACACTATCTGGGCATAATAGAACAATATAATTAGATTTTACGGTTTCTTCGATAAAATGAAAAAAAGAACTCGTTGCAAAGTTATACTGTTATGGAGCAACTGAGTGGTCTAATGTTGTTCCGATTTTTGTTCTTGTGAGCGTTAACATCGGATCGTTCCAAATTTACACTCTCTGGGCATAATAGAACAATATAATTAGGTTTTACGCTTTCTTCGATAAAATGAGAAAAAGTACTCGTTGCAAAGTTATACTGTTANATTTGGAGTTATCTTTTGCTTCTTTTAGAGATCAAACAATAGATTGGGTGGAGGTGGTGAAGCTTGAAGGTAAGCTTCAACCCCTCTCATGGTGAAACCCTAAAATGGGTTTTGATTGAGCTAAGGATGGTTCGAATGGAATCTTTACATGATTTGAAGCTTACTTTTGCCTCTCTAAGAGATCAAACCCTAGGTTTTGATGTGCTATGAGCTAGGGCACCCAAATTTGGGGCTTTTGCTCGGGAGGATTTTAAAATGAAATTGACCCTCTAGAAACCTAATTGGGGGTATTTCCGACGCGTTGGTGTGCTCGGATTAACGTTACGAAAAGCCAATGTAAAGATATGAGCAAAATGACCTAATAGGGCTTCGTTTTGCCGCAGGTGACGAACTAGGAGTCTAAAAATCCCAAGAAAATCACCGTAGCACCCTAGTACGCCTACGAGGTGGGTGGTGCTATCCAAACTTGTTGGAATTCCTTCTATGCCTAATGTGTCATTCAATTGAGCATATATTTATATTGTTGCATGCATTATAGGGTAGATGTGAAGATATACATGTGAATGTTGTATGATGTGAGTACACGTGTTATTTGAAATGTTTGAGAGCCTACTTAACCCTATATGTATGCATGAGATATAATGTGAGNGTTCGCGCAGGCGGGGACCGGTCTCTCCTTCAGGGACCGGTTCCCAAAGCTCGTCCCAGCGCAGCCAGAGCTGCTGCGCGCGATGCATCCGGTCTCTCCTTTGGGGGACCGGTCTCTCAGACAGGGACCGGTTCCCAAGAGCTGGTTTCTCAGGACTTAGCCATTTTTCCTCATTTCTCATTTTTCACGCGTTCGGGGACCGGTCTCTCCTTCAGGGACCGGTCCCCGAGAGCTGAAAACCTGCAGAATGCAGATTTCACAATTTTAGCTCTCGAAAACCTCCCGTAACTCACTTTTGATCATTTTAACACCTTCGGACTTTCCGAAGTGTTCCAACCTCGCACTTTGGTCAATTTGACTAAAGTTCGATATTTATTTTCCAAATTCTCGGTATATTACAGAAAAGACATGCAAAATTCTTGGAACTTAAAACTACTTTTAGTTCATAAGCCAGCCTTTATAATTCGTTTCAGTAAGGGTTTTGTGTCGAGAATATAAGAGAGATAATTGGAAGCAGACATTTACTTTGCAGAGAGTAAAGATTCAAATTAGATATTTGTATTTATTTTAAAATTTTTATTTTAGGAATTTTAAAAAACAAATTTAGCCTCCTACTATTTTCTCGAGTCTCTTACACTTCTCGGGTAGAGAAACGGAAGCCCAACGCGACAAAAGGTTTCAAGTAGGTACTGCGGTCCCACCAGTTTAACGTACCACCTCACCTAATAGTTATTGGTGATATGTAAATTGATGAGTGGACAACCTTTGTCCAATGCTTCTCAAACAAATTGTAGTGATCGGTCTGTAAGTCCTATAGGCCTCACTTGACAGTTATTGCCCCCATTCCTTAGTTAAGTCAGACCCACCGTTCAAATGCGTAAATAAAGCCATTATTGGGTCCCTCACCTGACAGTTATTGGGCCCAACCCCATCTTTGCTCCGCAACATCTCATGCTAATAGAATGGTTGAGCCTTCCCGATGCAACTGACCACTATAACCAGCCGTGCCAATCAACACCAGAAAAATGCCTGTACTTCTACAACGGCGAAAGACCACTCGACTTAATATTTATGAGGAGATTAAAATTTAGGTCTCAAATTTTATTTTATTTATTAAATCTAATGCAAATAAAATAATACACGCATCAATCATAATTTAACTGGTGATGATCATGGATTTAAAAAGTGGATTCGGGCTCGAGCCACTGAGCTGGAATCGGGGTCTTAGGGTCATAAATTACAAGCACACACGCGTCATTGGTTTGATTATCTTCAACTACTTGATCCGATCCGGAGCTACAACTTGATCCGTTCCTATCAACATCTTGATCCAACCACCATTAATTGCTCATCTAGATCTAGTCTTTGCGTACTTCTCGGCTTGCAACTGATCAACCAATGGCGTGCAACTATACAATATACAAGCCAACAATAATGATAAAATAAAATTAATTACATTTAACAAACTTTTATCACAATCTATTGAGATACCCAGGTCTCCAAATAAATTGGCTTGTGCACGCAGGCACCCAAAAATGCCATCTCTAATACAGAGTTCTCAATTTAAATAAATTTAAAATTACATCATACATCACATGTCGAAACATAATTAAATAGGTTGTTATCCATGATCATTACCTATTCGAATTTTATACATCACATATATAACAATTAATTTTTGGGTATTCTACAGTAGCGTCCGTACGGACTGCTACATTAACTTTCTTTTTTTTTTCTTTTTTTTCTTTTTTTTGAGAAAGAGACTCTACTGATTAAATTACAAAAATCAAAATTTATGATTTTTTGAATATGGTGAAAATGATTTATAAATCATTCAACCAATGAAGATTGATTCAAAATACCCAAAACCAAAATTTTAATCTTAAAAACTATGAGGGTGGCTCTGATACCATTGTTACAAAACTTGCGTACGGTAAAATCGCAACGAAAAAAGAAATCAAATAAATTTGATTTTTAAAACTCGAGATCCGATCTCGAAAATCACGAAAATAGGATCCCCATGTTCTTTAAGATTAAAGGAGAAAAGGAAGATCCAATCTTTACCTTTGTGCGGGTAGATCTTCACCCAATTTGATGATCGTGGAATTAGGTTCTCTTGAAGCCGCAAGCCTCTATAGATATCCACACGAGATTGGTGATTTGATTGATGTCCTTACCGGGGTGCTAGCTCACTTGCAAAGAACGTCTTTCTGCTAGAAGAAAAGAGAGAAAGGAAATGAGAGGAAGAGAGATGACAGCTAGGGTTTTCTAAAAAATTACGTATATTATATAGAGGGATATAATCCTCTTTTTAATAATATAATGACTATTAAGGATACGTACAAATCTAGATTTAAATTTATCATTTCCTTAATTGGTTAGATCGATCGAATTCTAATTTGATTCGACTTGAACTTTATCTTAATTTGATCATATCAAATTAATAATACAATATTTGTATATAAGTTCTCTCATAATTTACTAACTGTTAATAAGTTCTCTCTTGTAACATTTACACTTTAATACCACTAATTTGTAATAATTAAAAATTAGTCCAATTATCAACATATTGACAATTAGGTCCTCCAGCGATTCAAAAATCGCGATCTAGCTATCCGATCAATCACAACCTCTTATGTGTGTGACCCCATAGTTTCTATTCTATCTGGTAGTGAGATATATTTTGATCACTATCAACAATATCACTGAAACTCCTTTTAGTGGATCGAAATAATTCCAACTCAGCCCAATAAGAATTATCGATCATCTAGATAATTCTCATGAGTCTCACAATCCACCAGTGACGCCTAGCAGCATATAGTGGCATTCCAGTAGAATGAAATACTGAACATCTTAGTGCAGTTACCGTGTGATACAGTCCTTCTATCATGAGTCCCGACTAGACGGAGGTCAGGGAATAACTAGTCAAACCCCATTGTCTGTCATATGTCAAATTTATTCGACTCGAGTTTCTAATATCGAAAACTCTTTTCCGCTATTAACTCTNATGTATGTGATCAAAAGTTGAATCATAATACTTGAGTAGATGTTTAGTTCCCTTTCTTTCACTCATGGCTATTGCTTACCCTCGTGTAAGCCCTTTGTGTATGTTTCCGCTATTGCACTTCTTGTTTGAAAATGTACAGGTGATGAGCCTTGGGCGGACAGGAAAAACTCTGTCCGTTCGGCGTCTGTTGACGTGCTCGGGCCGGCCCAAATTGGTATCGGTCCCGGGGCGTGACAACAGCAACTTCAAATCAATTCACGTTGTAAATTCAAATTTTAGACTATGGCATCATTACTGGTTAGAAATTTTGATGAATCTTCATCGATTTGATAGCAATAATGACAAATGTGTTGTTACATTTTTTTTGTTTATGTGGAGGAAGAGCACGTTAATTTCGATAAAGGAAAATTAAAAGTTCACTTGCCTTTTAAAACGTGGCATGTTGTAAATTATTTTGAGCACCAGGTAAATACATACATTGAAAAAGAAACGATTAGGCCGTATATTATTTCTCATGTAACGTCCGGTCCTTTTCTAATTAAGTTGTATATTGCCCAACTTTATCGACAAGGTTTAATACTAAATATTGAGGAAACACCATCGTGACAGGAGTATTGTATAATTATGTTGTACATAACCTAATATTTTGAGCAATAAAATATTTCTAACATAAGTGACAAAGAACTTGATGATTGATATTTGAGATTCTAGAATTCTAGTCGATTCATATTTTTAGCTAAATTTATTTATAAATAAACTAAATGAAAAGGCGGTTTGCACGAGATCGATGCCATAGATGTGACAGAAAGTTTATTATACTGAAACCGAAGCCCAATTCGTATTTATTTTCAACTTGAAAGGGCCTAGTTGGAATTGGGCTTTGGCTTGAAAGATTAATCATAAACTAAGATGGTAACGCTGTACAAATAAAATGGCCCTTCACGGGCCTGACTAAGGCCCCCTACGGTTCTGCTTACACATTGTTTTCTCTTTGTGCAATTTTGAATAACTTACCAGGCTTTCCTTTTAGCTAAATTACTGGGGCCTGAAATATACAATGGTTAAAAGTTTTTTTTTTTTTTTTTTCCTATTCCGGGCTGATCGAGAGATAATTATTTAATTTTGAGGTAGCAATATCAGAATGGAAAGATTCATCATAAGTTTTCTTCTTTTTTTATTTTACTTTTTAATCAGATTGTACATAAATAAAAGAGAGTGAATTTTTAAAATTTTGATATTATAATTTTACTCTAATAGTGTATTTAAATTTGATCTAAGTACTTCTTTTGGTGGTATTTAATAGCCTTTTTTTGTGCCTTTTATTTATTGGGACATTAGAAAGTAATGAAACTTTAGACGATAAATAGAAAATTTTAAATTTCACGTATCTATTTAAAAATTTCACGCTTTAGTTCACATGCTTAATAGAGTTTACCCTAAGGGCATGTTTAGTTCACCTATTTTATACTATGGAATCGAAATGAAATTTATTAATTCCGATAGTTGCCGTTTGTTTTATAGAAATCGGATTCCGATTCCCATTCCACTCCGGAATGGGAATGGTCAAATCCATTAATGATCCAATCCGGTTTTGAATTCCGGATTGGCTCATTCCAAAATAAACTATTCAAAATTCTCTTTCATCAACACCTACCACCTCTCCCTTCATCACTTTCCTCTCACTTAATCAAAACCCTCTTTCAAAAATTTTAAATTTTCATTCCGATTTCCAGTCCAATAATGAACCAAACATTTTTGGATGATTCGTCATTCCATTTTCCATTCCAAAGCAATCCAATTCCATTTCCTATTCCTATTCAAATCATGAACCAAACATGCCCTAAAACTAATTTTATTTTGGGGATTAGATATTCCAGTTGTAGTAGATATTGGCATAAGCTTGGGCGGGTGAAAAATTTCATTTGGGGGCTATTAATAAGAGTTACTATTTCCGACTTCTAAAATGAAAGCCTCTGCGATTTTGCCAAAAGCGGAAAGCCCATTTAGGGATGCAAACGGATCCGGGTTGGTGGAGCTCCCGCCCCGATCCGCCCCGACGGGGGCAGTAAATGGGAGAAGATAAACGGATTCGGGACGGGAAACGGGGCAAATTTTACAATCCGAGACGGATTCGGGACAGGAAACGGGAGAAATTTTGACCCGCCCTGAATCCGCCCCGCCATGATCCGCCCCGAATCTGCCCCGAAAATTATTTATATTTTTAAAAAATATTTCTAAAAAATAATGTATTTACAAAAAAGTTCAAAATACAAATAACTTAGTACTCTCATTTCTAATCTATTTGAAGCTTTTCAATTTTGTTTTGAATTGTGATTGAAATTTTTTATTTTTATAATTAATATTGTTAAATATTATATATATATAATATTATTAAAAATTATTAATTTATATTTTACAAAATATTAATAATATTATAATTTTATAAAAAATATTAGTTGGCGGGCCGGATTCGGGGCGCCGGCGGGAGGCGGGGCGGAATTTTGCTAGTCGGGGCGGGAGGCGGGGCGGGGCTTCCGCCCCCAGATCCACCCCGTTTGCATTCCTAAACCCATTACTCAGCGTAATAAGGCGAATCGGAGTTAGACCTGATCCGGCCCGCACTTGGGTCGCCATTTGTTATTGAGCTCAACGTGCGGGCCCATTTAGTTAACTACGCCTCCAGAGTATTTCCCCTTCGATCTATGAGGAGGTGTGAAGGCCCATAACCCAACAACAACTCAGCCCAATAACCCATTTTAGTTAACTACTTTTTTTTTTCTCGGTTGAAGTCCTCCCTCAAGTATTGACCGTTTTTTAAATAGACCATTTAATTATTTTTCTTTTCAGTGAGACCTCTCCACTTCTTTTTAATTCTTTAAGTATTAGATTTTGATACTCTTTTTTTTTTTTTTAAACCAAAACCACTTGACCTTAGGGGGAAAAAAAAAAAGAGCAAAAGATAAAAGGATCCCATTCAAAAAACTTAATAGAAAAAAGAAATCAACCTTCTTTGAACTTGTGGGGCGTTATAAGACCCATTTCCCATAATGTGTCATATTGGGCCCAGCTCTTGCATTAACCTTCTGCTTTTGGTAAAAATTAGGGAACTCTTCATTTAAGTTAAAGTCGGAATTAGTAGTAACTCTCGTGTATGTATAGCACTATAGCCCCCAAAATGAAAAGTTTTTACTTTGCGGAGCTTCATATGAGGCTGTAAGTAACTTGCTGGTTTTACTATTGGGTTTTTCTTTTTGATTTGTATTAATTAAAAATACATAATACGGAGAACGCTCGCAAGATTTTTTATTTGTTTTCATTCTTTTTTTTTTTTTTTGAGTTAAGAGGCTGTAATACAGACAATCCTTATGCTTATTTTAAAAAATTAAAAAAAAACTTATGACCCAGCATATATTTTCGGCCCCAATAGTAAAACCTTTCACTTTGGGTTAATTCATGAGAGTTATTATTTTCGACTTTACCTAAAATGGAAAGATTACCCAAAATGGCAAAAGGAGAATCAATGTTTTAGACGAACCGGACCGAGCTTGGGCCGGCTCTTTAAGACCCATTTTATTGAAACAGTACCGACCTTTGACGTTGTGGGCCGTTGTGGGTCCCATTTCCCTTAATGGGCCGGATTGGGCCCAGCTCCGACCATTAACCTTCCGTTTTAGGTAAAAATTACGAAACTTTCCATTTCAGGTAAAGTCGGAAATAGTAAATCTCGTGAATAGCCCAAAAATGGAAAGTTTCACTTGCGCAATTTGCCTTTTTTTTAAAAAAAAAAAATCTTTTCCTTTTTTGTTTTTCGGTTAAGGTTCGGGATTGTTTTAAAAAATAGTTAAGTTTGGAGGAAACTCAACGGGAATTTTTTTTTTTTTTTTTTGTTGCTAGAGTAATAAAAAAATAGCTAAATATGGAGAACACTCACCAAAAGTTTTCTTTTTTAATTTTTTTTAAGTTTTTTTTTTTATTGAGTTACAGACGCTATATCACTCAACTATGCCCTTCTTTTTCTTTTTCGTTTTCTTCAATTTTCTTTGTTTGTATGAAAATTAAATACCAATAATGATACCAAATATTCTAATCGGGGATGAAATAAGTTATCCAATATTTTTTATAATCAAGAAAGAAATATTTTATCGTGATTAAAAGCTAAGAATTAGTGAAATGTTTAACATAAAATAGCTTATTTTCTCCACCTAATTAATTCTTAAAACAAGAGAACTCACGAAACATGCTAAGTCCTTATAAAACTAACTTATTTGACATAAAAATCACCTAATAAAATTATAAAAAAAAAAAAAGTCTTGAAATTCATAATTCACCCAAGAGGTAATTAATTTTGCCCCCAAAAATTAACTTAACAGAACACCAACCGTGATGGCAAGTTAGAAAAGGTTCCATTTCTTAATGTTGAGGCCCATTTAGTCATGTTATATGCATGGCCGTTTTTTTATCTGCAACGTGGGGCCCATTTAATCAAATTCAACGCGTTATTTTTACTGGGCTAGGTTTAACTNTCGAGACTCATTTACCCAAAATGGAAAGCGTCCTATGCACCAATCTTACCGGATCAATCACTATCCCTATAATGATCCATCGATCGGGAGCAATTAGGAATTAACCACTAATGACAAATATCTCAAATTCTCAACTCTTGAGAATATATGTCATCATCTTATTAATTCTTGAACGATTCATGGATACATACAAAACATGAATGAAAATAAGAACCCAAATTTATTCATAATATTTTAAAGTCAAAAACAAATTTATATTCTAGAAAGAATACATGTGTCTGCCTGGTTGGCTTCTAGGGCATACATCTAACATAGCCTGTTAGCGACATTGAGCTTGATAGTTGGGATACTATATATTATACTCGTTTGGGGTTGCTCCACACAAATGCCACTCCGGAGGTTGGCTGAGCGATTGGCAAAGACTAGATAAGAGCCTACATAATAGCGGATCATTATAGACAGGTGCTGGACATGAGGCGGCGCAGGCTAGACTGGACTGTTGTGCCGGTCATCAGACGGTTGGGTTATTACGCATAACTTGGTTGCCTTACTATTAGCCATTTGAAGTTTTGTTTCTTTTTCTATTTTAAAGGCATGATAGACTTATTTGTTATTCAGTTGAGTACCTCATATTACTATTATCCAGTTTACTCTCTCTATTTTGTCTCTAATAGATCAAGTGGTGCAGATCGTCGACTGTTATCGACTGTACTCACTGGGGACCGTTGTTTGGTAGTTCTCATGCCCTCTTGTGATTTATTTTTCAGAGCCCTCAGTGTCGATGTCTGATCAAAAAAAAGGGATCGCATAGTAGATAGTGACTCATACATGTGTTCATGAACGATAGAGGAGAACCACTAGCTACTTTAGTATTCTGATAGGATACTGTACATTGGGACTGGCGAGGCCAAGGTTCTTTATTTGTATTTCTATTTTGAGAGTTGTGGTTGTATGAATATATGTAAAGTGATAGTTTGCTTGGTTTAGTTTTATATTTCACTGTGAAACCTGTTAGTTGTAGACTTATAGGACTATTGGTGCTGATAGAGTTTGTTTTAAACACTTCGTGTGTGCGGGGTGCGTCCTCGCACATGTGGCGACTATATTCGCTCCCCCGGAGGCTTCCACCGTGGGTGACATATTGAGACGGTGATAACTTGTAAGGTGATTATACTCATGTAGTTTTTAATACCGAATGCATAAAACTAAGATGGGAGCTAAATTATGAGAAAGTTTCTTATAATTTAACCTTTAATTTAAGAAAAAACTTCAAATACCACCCCTGTGGTTTCGCGCTTTTTTTATTTCAGTCCCCTGTGGTTTAAAGTGTATCAATTTAGTACCCCGTGGTTTTATTTTTCTCTTTTTATTATCCCCTCCACTAATTTTTTTATTAAATCAATGACAAAGTTAAAACTAAAAAGTACTAAATTGAATATTCGATAAACCTAGGTGAGGTATCTGAAATTTTTTGTGTATAATTTAACGAAATGTTAACGGAGGAGCTGACGAAAAGTGAAAAATAAAATCATATGGTACTAAATTGATACACTTAAACTATTTGTATGCTACTAAAGTGAGAAAATACGAAACTACGGAGATGATATTTGAAATTTACTTTTAATTTAATTAATCAAATATTAGTATATTTACTAATCTATACTAATCTATGAATCCCCAATATCTTGCTGACGTGACGTTACCTTCTTCTCCCAAAATCGCTCCCTCCTCATCTCCCAAAACTGCTCCCTCTCATCTCCCAACCCTGAGACCCCTCATCTTCCAACCCCCGAGACCTCTCATCTTCCAAAACCGCTCCCTCCTCATCTCCCAACCTCGGAGACATCTCATCTCCTAAAACAGCAGCAGAAGATTAACCGATTACAGTGCATATGTAGAGTGGTGGACTTGGTTTTTGATGTTTTGGTGTTGTATTTGAGGGGGTTATTTTTTTCCCTTTGATTTGCTCGGAATCTGTTTTTAATCTGGTTGTTGAACTTTTAATGCTGCATGTATGCAATGGATGTGAATGTTGAGAGGGCAGAGGATGTTTTGATGCATAAGAGATTGCTCGAGGAGGTCCGCGATCCCTCCAATCGGTCTGCGTTCTTCGTGCGAGTAGTTCAGGTGAATGATTCAGGGAATCCATCGCAGTCTTGCTCTTGCTGTATTAAGTTTTATAATTTAATTGGTTAATGCTGGTAGTCATGGTTTTGTTGTTGTTTTTCTGGTATTGCTTTTAGAGAAATTCTATATTTAGTGTAACATATGTTACATTTGCTATTATATGTCAAAATCACTAGATGCTTTACGTTACATTTAGTTGAAAGGAGAGGAGAGAGGCGACGAAGGGGAGCGGGGAGGGGCGGATGGGTATGAGGAGGGTGCGCGATGCGAGGTCGGGAGCGGGACGGGGATCACAATCCCTGTCGCAATCTCGATCACATCACCACCGCTGATGGGACTGGGGTGAGGAGAAAGAGGAGAGAGCTTGCAAGAAATTTAGATAAAAAAGAAATAAAATTTTAAGTTAAATTTTAAAGAATTTAAGAGAAGAGCATAGAATTCGAATTGATGTAATCGGGAAAGACAAATGTCTTTAAAAATTTTCTTTTACCAAAGAGATGGAATAGTAAATGACACATCTTTTAGTATAGGTTGGAGATAATTTTCCTCTTTAGTCGCCCTTTTACTGATTTGTGTATTCTTTTTCAGAATTTTGTTTGCTAATTAGTTTTTTTTTTTTCACTTTTAATGTTCATCTAAATTTGTTCTTATCTTAGCTTTGTCATTGAGGTAATATATGTCATAGAAATTGACTTGGTATAAACTTATTGTATAAACTTATTACCCTTAGTAATAGATTTGTTTTTTTTTTAAGATGCAAGTGACATCGTNAGGGGAGGGAGAAGGTGTGTAGGGGTTGTTGGGGGTGGGGATGGGATCGGATTCCGACTCCTCTGGCGGCGGCGGAGGGATTAGGGTTCGGGGGTCGGTGGGGTGCTCCTCTTGAAGCGGCTGCGCAAGTCCACCACCCGATGGGACCACGCCCGCGCTGTCGCCGACGCCCTCTCCGGCGAGAAGGTGCTTACCATTCCAATTTTCTATATCTTTCTTTTTTTTGGTTAATTTCATACGGCTCCTTGCAAATATAATAAATAATAAATATATCTCTACAAAGTTCAACTTTCATATATTGTCCTACAAAGTCACGATGTTTTCAAATATGTCCGTTAAAAAAATTTAATTAATCAAAGGTTAAATACTTAATCCTGATTAGTTTTTGATATTTTTACCTTTTGGAGAGACATTTGTGATGGCAAAATTGAAAAAATAAATAGTTTTCTGACGGTCTTTAACCGTAGCGAAACAAAGGGATATATTTGAAAACATTAGGACTTTCGCAGGGACAACATATGAAAGTTGAACTTTGTAGGATATATTTATCATTTACTATGTTTGCAGGGACCTGTATGAAATTAATCCTCCTTTTTTTATAGCCCAATTATGCTTCGGAGTATATTATTGAATCCACAGGGGGCGCAATTGGTTCAAAAGTAGAAATTGAAATCGGAATGGACTGTAATCAGAATTAGAATGGTAAGGAATGGTAAAATTTTCTAATATGTTTGGTTTAAAATAACAATCGTAATCGGAATTGCCGATTTCTGTCTTCACTGCTTGGTTGAGATGGGAAAAAAGGTTATGGTTATCAAAAAATAATTATAATAAAGTTTTAATTAAAATATAAAATATTAAATTAAATTTAAAATTGAGTAAGCATATTAAATATAGAATTAAATTTATAATTTGAATTCAAACTAAAAATTAAATATTAAAAATTTACATTAAAATTTAAAAATGATAAACTACAACTTGAAATGTAAAATTTTTAAGAAATTTAAAATTTAAAGTTGAGTTGACAATTCCAAACATATAACTAATTTACAATATGATTCAAAGTTGAACTCAAAACTACAATTTAAATTCCAATTTGAATCCATAAAATTAATTTAAAAATTAAACATAAAATTTGAATTTAAATTTAAATTCATAGACCAAATTCAAAATTTTTGATTGAATTTAAATTTCAATTTAAGTTCAAATCAAATATAAAATTAAAAATTTAATTTCGAAATTTAAATTATATTTTAATTAAAAATTAAAGTTAGAAAATTAAATTTAATTTCGAATAAAAAATAAAAAAAATAATTATAATATTTTCGGGACAAGCATTCATTAATCATTTTGCCGGGATTCTATCCGGTCTCCTAGACCGGATTGGAAAAAGAGGTGATTGGGAGATTTTCATTCTACCTGGAAATCGAAATCGGAATAGGACTCCCGCATATCAAACACCCACAAACGGAATCGTCCATTCCAATTCCGATTCCTGAGTGGAAAAAGGATGAACCAAACATGCCCTAGAAGTATTTTTTGGTCTCATGCCACCGTCGGAATAAGTTATTCAATGATAACTTACTTACTATGAGGATTTTTTTTTGTGTGATTGGAAGGAAGCACTTTGATTTTTGCTCTTGAGAGGTGATAGCATTCATAATTTGGTTAGCTTAATTCACTTACAAGGCAATTTATCTTATTCCGGAAAAAATGATTTGAAGGTTGTATATGATATTCCATTCTCGATATTTGACCGCACCCATCATCTACCAAACACTATAAGATTCTTGAGTAAAACAATGAGATATGTTGAATGTTCATGCATTCAAACAAGGCCTTTTTTTTTGGTCAATTCTTACACTCTGCTTCAGCTAATAAATGATAGATGACTTTGATTACAATTAACAGTAGTTTGAATTCCTATCTATTGGAAGGGGTGAAAAAGTTTAGTGTAGTATAGTGTAATTAAGCAAAGTTTACGTTGTTTTATTTTCATGATTTAATTACACTTAACGACATTGAAATTATAGGTTGTTTCTACTTTCTATGCTATAACTTCTTTTTCTTTAAATTTTGCATCAAACTATGTATTGAACTTCTAAAAGTTTACAGCAATCTCTACACTCGCAGCAGATGATACAATTTTACATGAAAATTGGGCATTTCTGCTTGTTACACTTTCTCTAATCTTTATATGTAGACTTACAGAGGTCTGGTTAGGGGAGTAACTTGTTTCTAAGGCAGTTTGATTGGGGGCAAATAGAGAGTAGCAGTGTGTGATGAGTGTGCAGAATTCAAAATCCATTCTTTGTTTTGTGAACTACAATCTCTGTCTAGTAAAATTGGCCGTAGAGGTTTTTCTTCTCTTTCCCATAGAGACTTGTCCAAGGGGCAATATTTATTGTTTAAAAGAAAGGTCAATATATCAAGTACATGGAAATAAAAAAACAATAGTACCTTAACATCGGCTATTGTTTGTTATCTGAGTGCAGCGACTGCTGTAAAATTTGAGGTTCTGATAAAATATTGTGCGGTGTAGAAGTGAGAATACCACTACAATTCAGTGTAGTAAGTGTAATTAAGCCTAATGATTAGTTTATGTCCTCTTTGTTATTATTATTTTTTTTATGTTTAAGCATTTTTTTCTCATCATCTTGCTCACTATTTGGTGTTTTGGGTGTCTGAAGTTCTCGAGAGAGCAAGCTCGAAGAGATCCTGATAGCTATTTCAACATAAGGTGAGTTTCTTTAGGTTATTCAATGATGAATTGCTTTTGAATCTATAGTTACTATTTGTATAATTAGCAGAGCTTTATAGCAGTGTCTTCTTGTTCTTATCTGTCCTCTTTTTGGGCCTCTAACCATTAAAGGGATTTCTACCCATGACATAAATCTTTGAGCATGAAGAAATAAAATTAGATTTTTCTGTTCGATAGATGGGATTGCTGGGAAAGAATTAAGTAGCTAACGTTTAAAATAAGATTATTTAGTATTATTATTCTTGTCTTACAACTCTATGGTTAACGTGGCTTGTTAGTTATCAAATTTCGTTTCGACTCTTGAATTTTAGTTCAGACAATTTTGATGGTTTGTGCTCTTTCAATATGGTCAGTAATTTGCTGCATATTTTTTTTATTATTGCAAAATAAGGCCCTTTCAGCCTTTCTTTAGTCTTCTCCAGTCTTTTTGGAACTGTTGGTACTTAAAATACTCAATAAACTCAGATTCCACTTCCTCCTTTTCAGAATGCTTACATGCCCTGCAACGGAGATGGTGGATGGTTCCAAAGTTTTATACTTTGAACAAGTCTGTGTGATATTTCTTTGTATTTTTAGAATTTGTAATTTATCTTTTGGGCTTGGAAACTGAGAATGGCTTTATTCTTATGATTGCAGGCATTTTGGAGAACTCCTGAAAAGCCCTTTCGACAAGTATGGTAACTTTGAAGCTGTACTTCAATTTCCTGTTATCATTAGTCTTAGATTCGGAAGTAAGTATTTAAGTATCACAGTTAAGGTTTGTTTTGGCGTGCAGTTTTGCTAGATATAACTTACAAAAACAACATTTGTTTAAAGGGCTAAGGTTGTGTATGTCTTGATCTCCTTGGATCCACATTGGTAGGTTCTAGTACACCAGGATGTTTTTCATAGAATTGTTTTTTTAGCTTGCTTACTTGCTAGCTTCTATCTTTATGAGTTTTTAAATAGTTAGTGTCTTATGTTTGTTCTGTTCTTTGTCATTGTACTATAGACTATCCTTTTTGGATCAACGCTTTCAGGATTATTTTTTGGGAATACTTCAAATACCACCCCTGTGAGTTCATACTTTCCCATTTTGGTATCCTGTGGTTTAAAGTGTATCGATTTAGTATCCCATGGTTTCATTTTTCTCTTTTTATTATCCCTTTCACTAATTTTTTTTCGTTAAATCAGTGACAAAATTAAAACTAAAAAGTACTAAAGTGAATATTCGATAAACCTAGGTGCGGTATCTAAAGTTTTTTATATATAATTTAACGAAATGTTAACGGAGAAGCTGACGAAGAGAGAAAAAATAAACCACAGGTACTAAATTGATACATTTTAAACCACAGGATACTAAAGTGAGAAAGTGCGGAACCACAGGGGTGGTATTTGAAGTTTGCCCTAATTTTTTTTTCTATTATTCATCAATGTCAAAATGTGTATTTTTAGCATTTAAAGAAAGATTTAGTTTTTTAAGCTATATGCATGTAAGGTAGACATTCATATCTATGTATCTCTATATCTTTATAGTTTGCATATATGTATGTATCTGTATCTATATTTGGATACCTATTTATCCACCTATGTTCAATGATGTTTATTTTAGCATGATATCTTTCTAGATATTAGTAGTCACATACTTTCAGCTTGGATACTGGATATAATATATCTAGGAGAGCCCAACTGTGGTTCTTGGATGGAATCACCCTGATTTTCTTTTTCTTCTTATCTTGACAAGCTATTAATCTCCTTTCTGGCTTTTTATTTTTGCTTATCTTTTGTACTATTTTCTTATACATAAATTACATATAGTAATTGTTCAATATAGATATTAAAAACACCGTTCTCTAACAGCTTAAGCTTTTGGAGAATAACGGTTGTTTCATATAATTTAACATGATATCCGAATGCAAGGACCTAAGTTCGAATCTCGCTAGGCCCTTAATCTCATTTAATTTCCTCCCATTTAAATTAAGTTCACGCCTTGAGCGTATCAAACTGTCTCGAGCCCAGGCGTGACGTGAGGGGGAGTGTTGAATATAAATATTAAAAACACCATTCTCTAATAGCTTAAACTTTTGGAGAATAATGGTTGTTTCATTTAATTTAATGTAATTATATGTTTGGGTGCTCTGGAGTTTGATTTGATACTTTTTGAAGAGTGGAGAAACATGTTTGGAGACAAAGAACTTTATTATTTTACAAGACTAATCCTACTACAGAAGTCAAGATGTCACCTCTTTGACGTTGGAATCTTGTATTACACGGCTAAATAATTCTGTTGGAGATTTTTCTAATTAGTGTAACTATTCATATGAGGTGAAATAGGAATGAATGGAGCATTTTTACACCTCTGTCTGGGCCTGTTTTGATGTAGGAACAACTGACATGGGAATAAAGGGATAACTGGTGGTACTTTCGAAAAATGGCATAACATAGGATTTTAGCTCATTGCAATCCCCTGATAATTATGAATTTTTAAGATAGAGTTCGAGTTATGATTTGGTTTATCATATGCTTAAAAAAGGGGATTGTTCTTCCATCGTACTTTTAGAACTCGTTCATACTCAACAAGGAACTAATTAATAATCGCCGAGTAAAACAGTGGGAGCCATGCCAGATAAGTTATTCTAGCATCCTAACAGGCCCATAAGGTAGATATCCAGTCTACAGGTAAACTGCACTAGAACAAAGCTGATGAAGGTGTTCTTTGCTAATTTCTAAGTTGGATCGGTTAAAGTCTGCTAATTCTGAAGTCTGATTACATAGGATATATTTGTTTCTATTTTTAGCTGTACATTCCATTGTGTTTTGTTGTACTTAAGGCTTCTTGATCCTTTAGTCCATGAATAATTCCACCCACCATCTATTAGTGAATCATGAGGAGATCCAAATTGGCTCACGCCATTAAATGTGGACATTTATGATGATTGTAATGATAGAAATCATCCAAAAAATCTTGGTGCCGGGATTTATGCATGATGTACGTGGTGTTGAATTTGAGTGCAGCATGAAGTTTAGGGTGCATTTGGTTCGCACTATCTTTTTAAGATTCCTAGTAATCTAATAGGAATAAAAAAATATGACGATGTTTGGCTAAATGTACTAAGTAATCTAGTTGGTAATATTGGATTTACTTAGGAATTAGATTCATCCCAAAATACTAATTTCATTCCCTTGAGGGAGGGTGGGTATTCTCATATTAATGGATTGGGATAATCATAATATGTTTAATCTGTTTCTTTCTTCCTACTCGCCAGCTAGTTGGTATTATTTTCCTTTACACTCTAATCTCATATCTCTCTCTAAGCTCATCTTTTTCTCTCTAAACTTCAACTCTTTTTCTCTCTCTAAACTAAGCTCTCTCTCCCCCTCTATTTCTAAAATCTCAACTCTCTTACTCCCTCTAATCTCGACTCTATTTCTCTTCCTATTTTTTTAATTATGCTCTCTCTCTCTCTCTCTCTAACCTATGTTTTCTCTCCCTTTTTTTCTAAAAATATGTTGAAATTTTGAGTAGCATTATCAAAAATTAATTAAAAAAATAAATTAATTAATTGTATATTTTCTGTAATCTTAAATAATATGACTAAATAATATGACCGTGCGAACCAAACACATGAATGCCACATTCTTAGTAATAGGATGAATAAGAATAAGATTCTCGGATATTTTTTTTATTTCTAGTAATCTTTTATAGTGAGAACCAAACGCACCCTTAAGGTTATGTTAGTGCATCAAACATATATTGAGAGTGACATGAAGGTTTTCTTCTGCAATTACATCTTGTTTCCTTTGTCCTAAAAAGCCTTGAATGAACTAAAGTTCCTTTCCTTTTCTGCAGGTTTACCCTAAACTTAGGGTCATGTTTTGGGTTATGTAAAATTCTGTTACCTGATAAATAAATGATTATTATATGCTTATCAGTAAGAGATATAATAATCTGTGTCCCAGTTCTTTCGTTCTCATTTTTCTTCCTTCACATCTTCAAAATCTCTTTCCATTATCTATTACCTGCTGGAATTTGTTGATTCAAGTTATCTGTGTGCTGTTTCTGCTGATTTGCATACTATCATCATTTTCAATTGAACCTCTCATATTTCAACAGTACAAGAAACTGTACCTATCCTTCATCAACGAGATCCCTAATGATCTACCTTTGATATTTCTCTTCATCATCAACATTATTTTTTAGATTAAAAAAACCAAAGAGAGTCCCCAACCGCAAGTACTATGTGAAAACCTACTATGAGCCAATTATCTCTATTCTTTAGATAACTAAGTGAGTATTGTCCAGTTACACAATGTGACTTTCATCACCTCCATTACAAGACAGTTATGTCTTTTCAGTAGTCTTCAATTCCTATGCCATCAAAACCTCCAGGGCCTCTTTAGTGTAGTGCAGTTTAAGTAGTGTTATTAGGATAAGTGCTATATTAAGATCTTCCCAAACTGCTTTTCTCTGTAGCACAATAAGAAATTCCAATTGGAGCTTATGCTTTTGATGCTCACTGTTCAGAATCTCATTTTAGCTTCCCATTACAGCAAAAGCTCCAGACTCTTTATTTGCCAAACACTACAATAGAGGAAGTTGCAGCTGAAAATAGAAGTAGAAGCGAGCTGAAACTGGCACTCAATATTGGCAGGTATATTGTACCATTGTGTCACTAAACTTATGCTTAGTTTCAGGTAGATCATTGAACTTCAATTTTATGCAATTGAGCCACTGAATTCTGTTTCAATTAGGTTACTTTGTCAAATTCAATTTAGTTTTCCTAATAGAGGAATGATGTGGTAGTTGATTTAGTTGTCACGTGTTTTCTAAGAGATGACGTGGCAGGTGATTCAGTTGGCTAATTCAGTTGTCTCTTCATCTCTAGATTACTATGATTTAACTACTGCATCATCTTATAGAAGTGCGTTGTGGCTGAATCAACAACAACATCATTTCCAAGAGATGATATGACAACTAAATCAGCTGCCACATCATTCCTCCTTTAGAGAAATTAAATGGACTTTAATGGAATGACCCAATTGAAAAATGAAATGAAGTTTAATGGCTTAATTGCAACAGATTGAAGTTTAGCAACGTAAAAGAAACTTTGTGCAAGTTTTGTGACCAATGGTGTTATTTACTCCAATATTTTGACTTGAATGCTTCACTTTGGAAATAAGTTAGTGGTTCCCTATAAGTTGAGATAGAAAAACAAAATAGGAGTCCACTTTATTTACATGTTTTCGCTAGGAAATCAAATTTTGTATACAATGTTGAGCCTATAGACAAGCTTGGTGGTAACTATTCCAAATGTTGAGCGTATTAACGAACTTAATTATCTGCAAGGAAGTTGGCTTAGTTTAAAGTAGAGATAGCTGGTTAGGTTGTCTGGGGAATTTGTACTTTGGTTGCAATACCCTTTTTGTAAGCTGTTTATTATTAAACTCTTAGCCTTTGTTTGGTTGGGGGTTAAGGGGTGGAATAACCCCTTAACCCCCATATTATTCCCAAACACTCCAAAAAATGGGTGGGGTTAGCTAACCACCTAACCCGAGATAGTCCATTTTGGGTGGGGTTAGCTAACCCCACCAAACCCCAACCAAATACTATTTTTTATTCATAATAACCCACTATCCTTCTTATCCCATCTACTCCAACCAAACACTATTTTTCACTATCCTGGACTTACTCCAACCTCCAACCAAACACAAAAATACTCTAATCCCACCTTAACCCTGAACTTAACCCTATCCCTGGAATAACTAGTTTTTTCTTAACCCCGAACCAAACGGTAGCTTAGCCTTTGGTTATTCAATAATGCTCTTAGATAGTCTTGCTGCTTTACTGAAAGAGGGTAAGAGTTTCTGATCTTTTTATTGCAGAGATTTTATATGGTGAAGCCTTGCCCAAAAGAGATGAAATGTGATGTTGAGGTAAGATCAATTTTCTCAATTTTGCTTATATCAAAGGGCCTTAGACATCTGACTATTAAATAATAATTGAAACACTTTGGTTGGAGATGTTGTATTCTGCTTTGGCTTAGTTGAGCATACTTTCATAAAGACGAAGTTTACTAATTACTTAGCCTTTTCTCTTTACGAGTAGTCGGAAAACATAAGAAAATCTGCTTGAAACTTAGTTTAATCATTTGTCATACTCAATTAGTTCCATTGGTTAGCCCTAGATTTGCACGTTTCAAAATTGTTACCTGATTGAGTGATCTTTTTCTCTTTATGTATTCGGTAATTTTAGTTTCAGCTCACCATTTAGCTTACACTTGTTCTCTGTTTCTTCAATTAGCTTACAAATGTTCTCTGTTTCTACAATCAAGTTTGTTGAAGAGAGATCAGATTGATCTTACTGACCATGGAATCTTACATGCAGAAATTCCTCCAGCTATAGATGAAAATATATATCCACCATGTATCGCATTTATATGTCATGAAGGCAACTGGATTACTTGTTAACAACAATGTGGTTGCCATTTCTAATCCTTTTCAGTCTTTTGTTTGACAGTTGAGTTCATATGCCATTAGGGACGTGGAGGAGTACAAAAACTTCTGTGACCGTCCAAAGGACCAGAGACCACAGCCTGAAGAAGTTATTGGGGTAATCTGCCTTAGTACATCGTGTTTCTTGGCTGAACTTAATCATTGTTTGACACATACGTCAAGATTATCCTTCCATTATTCTGTAATCAGTTGCTGCTGCTGCTAAAGAAACCACTTATCGTTCTATTTGAAGATATATCAAAGTATCTATGTTTCTATGGAGTGAATGTAACGGGGAAATTGTGTACTAGTAAACTGAGAGAGAAATACGGAGGATATTTGATTCGGTTGATCTGGCCTTAGGATACATGAAAATGCTGGATTGGCTCAAATCGGGAAAAAATAAAGTCAATTGACTCCCGTTTGATGCGATTCGGATTATGGTTCAGTATAACTGTCATAACTTGGTCCTTGGGTTTCTATTATGGATGTGCAACCCCAATCCATAAACAATTGTTTGAGCCGGACGACTGGGCCAAATAGGCTTTCCATTTAATGTTGTTTTTGGGCCCAAATTCTATCGCTTTGGCCTACGAATTTGCCATTGTTAGGCCTCGTTTGATTTTTGTTTTTTTTTTTTTTAATAGAATCTCTACATGAAATATAGAAATAGTGTAGAAAGTGATAATGGCTTTCTTCAATCCTTATATCAAGGTATTTGATCGGCAACAAAAAATGAAAACATGGAAGCAACTTTTCTTTTGCTTCTATGATTTTTTAAAACGAGTTGTCATCGATTACTTATCTGGAGCAAGGATTTAAGTGTCGTGGCACGGGGTCGTGCCGGAAACTTGCCGGCACGGTATGGCACGGTGCATGCCGAGCCGTGCCGATGCGTGCCGGTCAAAAAAATTCTTGTGTGCCGACACATAATAGCATGAAATATTTATTTTCTTTAGCAACAAAATATTCTAACTATTTATTATGTCTTTTTATCACATCTTTTGAACTTTATTGAGGAAATTATTTACTAATTTAAAGAATAGAGGGTTTTGAGCTGTGCCATTGACACGGGGTCTGTATCGTGCCGGTATCTTGTTGGCACGGTACGGCACGGTGGATACGGCCCGTGCCAACGGGCAGGTAAAACCTTGACCTGGAGTGTATGACAAGCTAACTAACCAAGACAACAAGAGAAAAGTCTTTTCACTAGTATATCAAATTATATAGAATTAGTGTTTGAAACAAATAGAAAAACGGCAATGATGCCAAACGAGGCCTTAGTTATTTTTTACTATTTTAGGGAAGTTTTATCTTCTTCCCTTTCTTGCTTTATATGAATCAAATTGGGCTAGGATTTTTTGCATTCATTTTAGTTCCAAACTATAACATAATAGAATTTCAGTTTTACTATTTTTGGAAAGTTTTTATGGGACAGATCTATATAAGGTCCTAGGGTTTGTGTAATTTGAGTTTTGGAGTTCAATAATAGACGATTTCTCTCGGAAGAGATTCTTCTTTACCTTCTCTCTTGTCCTTGTGATTTTCATCTTAATCATGTGGCTTACGATTGCGTTAGTATCACGTGGATAAACAGTTCTGATCTGAAGACGAACTAAGTTTCATGTGACAATTGGGACACCCTTTCTCCCAGGTGAACGAAAGTATATGGGTTCCTCAAGTTCTTTCTTTACATTCCATTCAGCTTGAATGTGTTGTTGGAATCTTTTTTTTTTTTTTCCCTGTAAGTCAGTCGTAGTTTGATGGTTGCTATATGAAAAAAGTATAGTTATGTATTATGTTGAAATAATTTTTGGTATTTCAGGATATTGCTGAGCACCTGACGACGATACACCTATCACGGTGTGAACGTGGAAAGCGCTGTTTATATGAAGGCTCAACTCCGCCTGGTGGATTCCCTAATTCCTGGGTATTCTTCTTTTACTACTCTGATAGTCAATTCCTATTCTTTCGAGCTTTCAGAGCAGCTTCTTTACTTAAGGAAAACATAAAAAAACACACTAACCTAACCTGAACTATAGGTAGTTTGAAATGAGTATCTGAACTTCAAAATTTTTGATTCTGCCATCCCTTCCTTGCAGTATGCTTACTAAGTGCCATTTTATCTACACACCAGTATCTTTGACTTTTTCCTGACAGAAAATTCTATAACCTAATAGAGTATACTTGACCGAATATGCTAAAATTGTTTTGGCAAAAGTGATTATGTGCCAGAATCAATGTTCTAAAAAACAGTATGCTGAATGCGGGCGATCGACTTGCCACATAGTGTGGTGGTATGCATGTGCATACGTCTGCGCATATACGGTTCATCTATTAAATTTTTTTAAAAAATCAAATATAAATGTAAAAAATAACTAATATACTTAGCAGCAATAAGCAGATGTTGGCTAAACTATTATCAACAATAATAAGTATTTCAAGAAACTATCATTCATGATTACATATAGCCATCTAATTGGCCGACACTAGCATAATAATATCTATCAACTACAAAAAATATTCACCAATATTTATAAACATAATTGTTAGATATATTAGGAATATTACTAACTAAAATAAGAAGAGAGATAGTTAAGTTATATTTATATGAAGATAATTACTTCTTTTTAGACAGGATTAAAGTGCAATGTTGAATGGGATTGTTTGGTTAATGATTATACATTTACATTTTACTCTTTTCATACAAGTTTGATTAATAACAAAGCATATGGCATCATATATTTTATGTACGGAGCAGTTGATGGTCCGAACCACATATGCGGTCGCAGGCTGCTTTTTGGAACAATGGCCAGAATTACTCGATTGAATATTCCAAAACTGATAGATAGAAACAGTTAAGATTTTGCAAAACTTAATTAAATTTTCTAAATTCAAATGGTATAGAGAGAGGTCAGATAGTAAAATCCAAATTTTCAAAGTTGAAGTTCCCATTTCAAAATGCATTATAATTCACATGAGGCCTCTATTTCCTTACCAATCTGAAGAGTCTAGTGCTTCTGGCTGGAGCAGGAGTCTCAAATCAGCTTATAAAAATAAAAGCTAAAGCTCTAATTCGAAACTCCTACTTTAAGCTTCAGAAGGAAGCTTTTGAGAGTATCTTAATGAAAAATTGTAAAGTCTTCTTCTCAAGGTTCTACTCAAGTTGCACTTCTTTAAAAGCTTCAGCTGGCCCAACAGGCGCTTAGTCACATTAAAAACAGCAGCTTTTGACTGAGATACGAAAATTGCTATTTTTGCAGTGCTACAGTTTAACCCTAATTTCTTCCTTTTAACTTTCTTCATGGAGTTATAAAGTGTTTACCTTTTTTTGATAGAATGGTGCGACGTATTGTACATCTGATGTGACAATTTACAAGAACGGCGAGCTACATACTTGGGACAAGGGCTATGATGACGAAGGAAATCAGGTGAATTTCTCATTTTAATCACTTTATTTTTCCAGTAAGGCACTCTTTGATTAGTTCAATTTATTACTCTTATTCCGCACAGCAACCACTGAAAAAGGTCTAAGAATAGTTTTTCTGGTCAAGCTCTGGCTATTCTAAGAAATCTCTGATACTGCTATCTCAGCCTGTCTCAGGAATTATGCTATCACTCATTTTATCCCTAGTTACCCTCTTACTGATTTCCACGATTCTTCCACCACAACAATTATTCATTTATCATGACGGTTATACCTATAATCCAAATACATTTAGGGCTTGTTTGGTTCAAGGATGGAATTGGAATGGATAATGGAATGGGAATGAATTGTAATGGTAATTGAATTGGATTGGCTTACTCTTCCAAAACGTTTGGTTCATTTGTGGATTGGAAATTGGAATGAGTTATTTACATTTTATTGCTTGGTTCGTATAAACTAAAAAATTTTAAGATACCATAATACTAATTTTACTCTCAAATATAATTTTATATTATTTAAAATTTATGAAAAATATAATACTATTCTCTAATAAGTTTTCCAAAAAAAATATCAAATTTATTTTTAAAAACTTAATTGATGTGGGTTAGGGATAGGGTTTTGAAAGAGGATAGGTGTTTTTTTTTTTTTTTGATGAGAGAGGGGTGAAGAGATCGTACACAGGACAGGAGGGTGAGATGGTCGCATGGCCCTCAGGAACTTAGTGGGCTTCGGGAATGAAATCTCAATCCGGGCTGGAAGACCGAAATCAAGCTGAAGGCTGATAGGCCATTCCCATTCCAGTCCGGAATAGGATCCCAAACTGATTCCTGCAAACCAAACAAAATTAACCGGATTTGATCAAACTGATTCCCATTCTATATCCAAAATGGATGAACCAAACAAGCCCTTAGTCTCTTCCTGGGAATCCTCATATACCAGGATGATCTTTGGATTAGAAAACGGTTGTCTGCAGAGAATTTGTTCTGGGAAAACCTTTTAGCCGAATCATTTCTTATTATTAGGTCTGGGGACCGAAGGCGGGTCCGTATGAGTTCAAGCCCGCTCCGCAGTCGAGTTACGACGACATGTTCTCGTCCTTGAACTTCACACCTTCTTTGTCCCTGGAGAAAAAGATGGACAGCCCTTATGTAATTAATGAACAATAAGACTACAGTTTCAATATTATTTGTAGGAAATCTGAGCTCATGTACATACTTGCCCCCCTCTTTTTCTGCTGCTCATATGTTGTAGTAATCAGTGCTTTTTTTTATCTCTTGTTCTAAATTTTGTTCTGTAAAAAGTTATTATTAGTAGCTTCTCTCCCTGGAGTTTGCCTTGTTTAGCAAAACGATATTAACCATTTTGCGGCAGAGCTTCTGCATGAAATAATGATTTTGTAGACATTATTATTGATAAAAGTGATATATGTATGTGTTCAACAGCTCGCCAATATCGGATGTATTTACGGGATTAATGCTGGAATGTTCTGGTGGAGGTGGATAATAGGACTTTTTCTTATAAAATAACCTTTTAAAATTTTATTATTTGCCAAATAATATTGTCAAAATTATATTTGAAAAACTAATTTCTTAAAGACGGTGAATGGTTCACCGTCTTACTTTCCTAATTTTTCAAAAAAAGGGTATATCATTCATCGACTTTCACTTGTTTACTGTTTCTTTCTATAATTTTAACAACTACATAAGTATCTCAACAAATCATATATAATTTTAACAATTTGAAAATTTTAACAATCTATTCATGCAATCCTAACAATTAAAAAGGTTCTAATAATTGTAATAATTAAACATCAAGTATAATCTTAATAATTTAAAAATTCTAATAATATATTCATATAATCCTAACAATTAAAAAAATTTTAATAATATATCTATACAATTCTAACATTTAAACAAAAATTGTAATATTCCACACCGCAATCCTAATTATCATTTTTTTCTTTCCTAAAAATATTTTCCGTATAATCTACGTACAATTTTAACAATCTCATTTTTTTTTAGAAAAAGTTACGAAGAAGACGGTGAATCGTTCACCACCGCTTTAATGGATGCGGTGAACGATTCACCATCTTTAAAAGATTTTAGAGACTTTTAGAATGCGGTGAATGATTCACCGCTTTTCGAGGGTTAATTTGCCAAATATAAATTTGATAGAGTTATTTCGCAAATTATAAATTTTAGATAATTATTTTGTAAAAAAGTCGTGGATAATAAATACTTTTATTTTGAAGCCAATAACTGTGCATCCTCTACATTAGTGTACGCATGCATGCATGCATGCATAAATAGGAAGGTGCGGGGCTGTGTGTGCATAGGGGTGTATGGCCGCCCGGCTCGGCATGACTCTCGGCCGGGCCTTGGCCTGGCACGCCTACTGTAGCATCCGTGCCGGATCGAGCTGGCCTGGCTCTTTGGGCTGTACTGGACTGATATTCTAAGGCCCGTCAGCCCGGCACGGCACGGCCCGTCTCGAGCCTGGGCCGTGCCGGCCTCCGGCCCAAGAGGCCAGCCCGTGGCCTGACACGGCACGGCACGAATGGGAAGGGTCATGGCAGACCTTTCGGGCGTGGCCAACGGCCTTTGAGCCGTTGGATTTTTTTTTAAAAAAATTAAAAAAATATATTTAAATATGTTTATTTAAATATATTTTTTAATTTTTTTAATTTTTTTTAATTCTTTTCATGTAATTATATAATATAATTAATACAAACTTTATATAATTTTTATTATTTATTTTTTAAAAAATTAATTTCTCTTCAAATAATAAAAAATTATTAAAAAATTTAATAAAAGAGTTTTCAAAATGTTGGGTATAATTGTGTAAAGTAAAAATTATAAAACAAATTTATAATTTTTTTTAAAATTATCTCTTTTCCTGAAAAAAAAAATTATTTTTCAAAAAAAAAACTCGGGGAAAATTTTTTTTTTATAAAATATGGGCTGGCACGAAGCCCGGCCCGGCCCGGCACGGCTTGTGCTAGGCGGGCCGGCACGGCCCAGCCCGGATTAATAATCGGTTCGGGCTGAGCCGACCCTTGGCCCTAATCGGCCCGTATAATGTGGGCGGTGCCAGCTCGGCACAGCCCACATTACATCCCTATATGTGCATATATATGTTGTGCATATGTGTTGACTTTCGCTTGCCGAATCTGTATCATTTTGTAGCGTTCTATGCATGTTTGGTTCCCTTGTGAGGTGTAATTATGACATCCCTAAGATTTGAAATAGTTTTATATATTACATATAATAGATCTGAACCTCTTAGTTTGGTTAGTGCATTTTTTTTGTAGTTAGGTCGAAGAGGTTAAATGGCTTAAGTTTGTTGGAACTAGAGTAGTTTTAAGATGAATGATCTTTGAGAAATAGGGAGTTTCAATTGGTGTTAGAGTCAATCACCGGTCGGGAATATGGGATGAGTGTCAATTGAGAAGGATAAGTTTTGACTGAGTTAGGATTTGAATGATAGGCAAAAAATGGTCCGGAAGTGGCAGGATAAGTCAGAATATGGATGACAAGGCTAGTGAGTCAAATCTCAAATCGCTTGTCTGATGAGTACGTCAGGGTTTTAAAGGGAAAATAATGTGATATCCTCAGAATTTGAAATAGTAATGTATATAAAGTATAATATGGTTAAATCTCTTAATCTATCTATAGTATTTTAATTTTTAGGTAGTGGTTAGGCTCAAAAGGTTAAGAGGGTAAACGTGTTACAATCAAAATAGTTCCATGACGCTTAGGAGTGAGTAGTGAACTATTTTTTTGAGAGAAAGATAGTATGTTACCCGCTTCGTTTATTTCTTATAGAAATAAACATAGCTGAAAATGTGAATTTATTAAGATTCGAACTTGAGACATGGGGTGCCAACCATCAAATCCTTTACCACTTGCGCTAGGGATGGTCAGTGAGTAGTAAACTATTAGTAATCATAGTTTTGCAAAGATGCTCAGGAGAGAGTAGTGAACTATTAGTAATCATATTTTTGCTTATTGAAATTCAGATAATGACTATTAGGGCTTGTTTGGTTCAAGAGTGGAATTGGAATGGATAATGGAATGGGAATGAATTGGAATGGTAATTGGAATGGCCCACTCCCTCAAGACGTTTGGTTTATTTGTGGATTGGAAATTGGAATGAGTTATTCACATTTTATTGTTTGGTTCGTATAAACTAAAACAATTATAAGATACTATAATACTAATTTTACTCTCAAATATAAATTTATATTATTTAAAATTTATGAAAAATATAATACTATTCTCTAATAAGTTTTCCAAAAAAAATATCAAATTTATTTTTAAAAACTTTTATCGATATGGATTAGAGATAGGGTTTTGAGAGAGGATATATTTTTTTTTTATTTTTTTTTGATGACAAAGGGGTGAAGAGAAGGAAGGTGAGATGGTCACATAAGCTTCGAGAACTTAGTGGGCTTCCGGAATGAAATCTCAATCCGGGCTAGAAGACCAGAATCAAGTTGAAGGCTAATAAAATTAACCGAATAAAATTAACCGATTCATGCGAACCAAACAAAATTAACCGAATTTGATCAAACCGATTTTCATTCTATACCCAAAATGGATGAACCAAACAAGCCCTTAATTACTATGCTAATAAATCATCTCTAGGACTGACATTATTACCACACAAGGAGAGCTGATATTAAACTCCCCAATTTTGACAAAGGCAAATTTATCATCAGACTGTTCTACGTACCCTCGCAGCAGCCAGTAATCGATGCCAGCTTTTATTTTTTCACAAAAAATTCCTGAAAAAGATCTGGCAAGAAACTAAAAGAGAAAGAAGAAAGAGAGGGGACAAAAAGAAGAAGGAAAAACTTCAAATAACCCCCTATGGTTTCGTACTTTCTCATTTTAGTACTCAGTGATTTAAAGTGTATCAAGTTAGTACCATGTGGCTTCGCACATTCTCATTTTAGTATCCTGTGGTTTAAAGTGTATCAAGTTAGAAATCCGTGGTTTCATTTTTGTATCAAGTTAGTACCATGTGGTTTTATTTTACTCTTTTTATTATTCATTTCGGAGTATTTTTTTCGTTAAATCAGTAATAAAATTAAAACTAAAGGGTACTAAAATGAATATTCGATAAACTTAGGTAGGGTATCTTAAATTTTTTGTATATAATTTAACGAAATATTAAACTACAGGGTACTAAGTGAGAAAGTGCGAAACCACAGAATACTAACTTAATACACTTTAAACCACAGGGTACTAAAGTAAAAAAGTGCAAAACCACATAGCGGTTATTTGAAGTCCCCCCCNCCCCCCCCCCCAAAAAAAAAAAACAAAGTACGTGAACAATTTACATGTTTGGACCACTTGCTTGTAATGACAGCCAAAAACAAGAGCGTAAATAAACTTTTTATTATAGCTGAGGTGGTGTACATTTCAGAGATCTCTAGCTTTCAAAACACACTCAATATTCTATTTCATCCGCCGTGTAAAATATTCTGACATAAAAAAAAAAGAGAAAACCTAAAAAGAGTATAAATAAGCTCATAACAAATTAGTGTAGTTAGATTATCTCCTTTCTTTTTTTTTTTGGGAAAACTTCAAAAAACCTCCCTGTGGTTTCACACTTTTTTATTTTAATACTATATAGTTTAAAGTTTATCAAATTAGTACCCTGTGATTTCTCACTTTATCACTTTAGTATACTGTGGTTTAAAGTGTATCAAGTTAGTACCCTGTGGTTTTGCACTTTATCACTTTAGTACCCTGTGGTTTCACACTTTATCACTTTAGTATCCTGTGATTTAAAAAACCACAGGATACTAATTTGATACAAAATTAAAACCACTGGGTACTAAAGTGATAAAGTGCAAAACCATACGGTACTAACTTGATACACTTTAAACCACGGGGTACTAAAGTGATAAGGTGAGAAACCACAGGGTACTAACTTGATACATTTTAAACCACAGGATACTAAAGTGAAAAATATTGAAACCTCAAGGGGGTTTTTGAAGTTTTCCTTTTTTTTTTCAACATTTTCTGGTTTTTTTCAGTCGTGGTTGTGATGAGCATATCTAAGGGACATTTATGATGATGATGATGATGACAATAATAATAATAATAATAATAATAATAATTAATAATAAACAATAAACAATTAATCAAAGGAAGCAACTTGTCATGTGCTTTTCAAAAGAATGGGACAAATTGATTTTGGACACATCAATGGATTGAGCCAACATTTGGCTCTCAAGAAACGCTACTTGGGTTCAACCGTTCCCCTCCCAACTGAAAACAATTAAAGTTGCGAAGACTAATTCATAAGAATATGGCCAGATAATTAAGGGGGTCTTTACCGACTGTCCCTAACGCAAGTGACAAAATTAAGGACTTAGTGGTTGGTATCCGAAATTCCAAGTTTGAATTCTAGTTTATTTACATTAATTTTCAGCTAAGTTTATTTCTAAATGAAATAAATAAAGCAGATAACATGCGACCTTTCTCTAAAAAAAAAAAATAAAAATTAAGGGGGTCTTCATGCCCTTTTTTATCCTTTTTGATTTATTTTCATTTTTGAGTGAAATTTTGAGCTGGACCATATAAATGAGGTGGGGCCAAAGGATATCAAGAGTGAGTGATCCACATGTTTGGGAGTAGATATCTTCCAAGAGAAAATTGTTGAATTGTTCTTCGCCCTAGCTTTTGTCTCTCACTGTCGGTGTCGGCCTAGCAGAGTGCTTTCGTCGTTGGTGTTCTTTCAGATCTCTACGCATTTCACAGCTCTATCGAAAATTTCCTCTGCCCCTATCGTACTCCAAATTTGTATTAATTTTAGATTGCTACGTACTACAGTTGCTATATTAACCTGTAATATTATTAATAGTAAATAAATAGTATTTAAGTTGATAGTAAATAATATTTTTTTTATAAATAGTATTCCAACCATACTCTCTCTCTCTCTCTCTCTCTCTCTCTATATATATATAGAAAACAATATTGCCTGTACCCAGCACATGTCGTACGCTTCGTGCACAACGTCTAATCTTTTTATGATTAATGGTTAAAATTTAGAATTTAATCATATAGACGTAATTAGGGGTGGAAACGAGCTGAGCTTGAGCGAGCTAATCTCAGCTCATGCTTGGCTTGAAATTAATTTCGAGCCTAAATTTTGGCTCAAACTTGTCTTGAAATTAACTGGAGTTGAGCTAAGAGCTCGTGCGAGCCTAATTTCGAATCGAGCGAGCTTGAGCCCTAAATGAGCCGCTTGAAATTCTTAACATCATGTAGTCTGTTGTTTAGTTTTTAGAGAAAACTATCTAAATTTGATACAAAAATATTTCTAATAGATCAACATACAAAATATATGCATGAATATGATATTATAATATTAAGAAAAATAATTTAGGAAAAGCAACTATGCGAGCAGGTGAAAGAGAGGGAGAGAGAAAGAGTAAATAAAGTAGAATTTTGCTAATTTGGTTTTGTAGGCTAGCAAATATGTCCAATACTCAATAAATATAATTAAAATACATAATATATATTATTTGTATATATATATATATATATATAATATATATATATATATATATATAGTATATATATTTATTATTATATATATATGCTACTTATAAAAGCCTGAGTTTTGAATTTTTTTCTCTTTTCGAAAATACCTATATTCTTTTTACTAAATGTTTTCATGTCCAATAATTCTCGACCAATCATTTCAAATAATTCACTAAGTAATAATTTATTCTCAAATAAAGATATTAATTTTTTTTTATTAGATCTTATCTAACGATTAAAAATAAAAGTATCTGTCACTTTTTGTGACAATAATATCTTCGCATTTATATCATATCTTCTATCTACGCGTTTCTCAAATATTTTCTTTCTCACGCGTAATATTCGTACCTGCTAATTAGTTTTCAACGTAATATCTGTGAATTTCTCAAATGTCTCATTAATCTACCTATCATACACGTTCACTACTTACATAACATCCAGTTAACCTTTCTCACACGTAATATCCACGCGTTTCTCAAATATCTCATCAAAATTCTAATCTTTTGTCATTATTTCTCAAAAATTCTCTTAACCTATTATAATTTTGAATTAAACATATCCTTGCATTTGAATTTAAATATTAGAATGGATCAAAATTAAATTTTAAATTTTAAATTAAACATAAATTTTATTGCGAAAATATCTCTATCTTTTTAACTAATTTTTCGTGTCCAGAAATTTTGAACTATTCATCTCAAACAATCTATTAAATTTTAAATTCGTTAGAAACAAATAATATCTCCACTACCCACGTATTTGAATTTAAATCTTAAAGTGAATTAAAATTAAATTTTAAAAATTTTAAATCTTTCAAAGTGGATTAAAATTAAATTTTAATTTTTAAAATTAAACATAATAAATATTTTAATATTTTTACTTTAAAATATATATATTTAAATTTTGAATTCACTAGATATCGAAAAATATAGCAAAATATTTAATATTTCTACCATGTAATATCTGCCCGCCACACATAATATAGAGAATATTTTAATACCCTCGCATATAAAATTTTTCTCCCGTACCCAATTTTATCTCATCATAATACTTATCCATACATAAAGTATATTTTTTTTAATACTTTCTCATCTCCATCTGTACGTTTATTAAATATAAAGCATATTCTTTTTAGTAATATTTTATTCGTTCCTCATCGTCGTTCTCGGTCGCCTTCGCTACAGTTGAAAAGGTTTTTTGGCAACACCTAATTCATTTTAATGTGTCATAATATAATTTCCCATCTAATTCGTCTTTCGTGCACTTTGTTTTACTTTTTAAGATTTTTAAATGCTAATAAATATGCCTTTTCATGACCTTTTATCTTATATTAATTGCGGAAGTTATCGTCCTTCTGGCACATTGTTATTGTCCTCACCGGCTCAACACGTCATCGTCGTCACCTTCGCCGATCATTGTCGCCTTCGCTAACACATCATCATCGTCACTTTTGCCAGCACTTCATCATCATCCTACTCACCGGAACAATCATTTTTTTGACAATTGAAAAGGTATTTTGGTGCTACTCAATATTCTCAATGTATAACTAATTCTTCATTTTAATTTCTAACTTATATTTACTAGCTAAGTGCACATAAAATACACGTTGCATAAAATATTAAAAATGTAATATATACTGTTTAAAATTTTTGAAACACTAAACGCATAACTTTTAATTTTTTAAAGAAATATAATTTTTTCAAACTTCTAATAGACATAAATTAAGACCCACGAAAACTTAAAAACCAAACAATATTAAAAATTCATTTACAAATAAAAAAATTCTTTAAAATGATATTAGGAAAAAACTCAAAATAATATAATAATAATTCAAAATCATAATAAATAGATGGGTAAATTGCATTGCTACCCCCTGAACTTTTGGCGAAGTTTCACTTTACCCCTCGAACTCCTAAAATTGACATCTAACACTCTAAACTCTAATATTTCATTTATGTTACCCCTTCCGTCAGTTTTCTGTTAAGCTCCGTTAACCGAAAACTGACGGAATGGATAAAACGAATAAAATATTAAAGTTTAGGGTGTTAGATGTCTATTTTTGGAGTTTGGGGGGTTAAGTGAAACTCGCCAAAAGTTCAGAAGGTAGCAGTGCAATTTACTCAGTCCTCGAGCACTCTTGACTATAAATTATTTTATTATAATACTTTACTTATGAATTGACTACTAACCCTCAAGTTAGTGATCATACTTGATTTTGAATTTATATATATTTTTTATCGTAAAATAAATCGTACCATAATTTATCCTACATTTTATTGTAATAAAATAAAAGCGAAAGAAATAAATTAGAGTTGCTTAAAGATAAGAAAAGAACAATGCTAACTATCTGCGATTCTCGAACACTCTACTATTCTGGTGCACTTGCTAATATGGTTGGTTTACAATAGGTGTCCTTACTCGGATATAGAAATTTTAATTCTCAGTTAATGTCACGCCCTGGGGTCCCTTTTTGGTTTAAAAGTCATTACGGAAGTGCTCAATTTTTTTTTTTGAAAAACCTAAGCCCCCGAGTATGCCAGATCTGCCACAAATACAGTAAGTTCACTGTTCACGCGGACAGAGTCACCCCTAAATTTGTACGGCATCGCACAAGTACAAGGTACAAGATTCACAATATAGGATACAACCACCACATATGAACAGCCACATATTCATACACCATTCACATTCGCATTTAATACATCACAATTATTCATAAATCCACATCTATCAGCTTAAAACGTTTCCTACCCGGAAACTCGTTTTGAAATACTAATAATCAGGAAAACTAGAAAATCCTTTTAAAACTGTTTCCCACAAAAAAATCTTTTCTTTTTAAAACTAGCTACCACGATGGATAGAAAACCATTTCAGTTTGCAAGAATCACAAATCCTTTATTACATTCATGAAATCCCAATTATTCAATCATCATGAAATACTGAACCATAATTGCATTCTAAGTCATTATTTAAGGAAAGCAGGTTAAGAGTTTAAACCGAATGGACGGGTTCGAAAGCTCTACCGAACCACTAAGTGCGCTCCTCACGAACCGTCCCACTAGGACCCGCGACGTCACCTGGTAATGGGGGTGGGGGTTGAGAACATGTAAATATGTCTCCCCTCCCAATGGGTACCGCAAGCCCACGAGGGCGAAGAGTACTTACCAGTCAAGAAAGATAAACAAAGATATGGTAATGGTAATACAGTAGCAACGATAATAAATGAACGAGAAGTATAAATGAATAACTACCGCTACTGTATGTATGCATCAATCGGACGACAAGTCCAAAAGTAACCCAATCAAAAACATGCCATATTGGTCCGCAACACCTCAGGCCTGTACCACGACTGCTCTAACCTGTAGACGACCCCAGCATAAGCTCTTGGGTCGGACCCAAGCATAAGCTCTTGGGTCTGAAAGTATATAACCCCTCTTGGGCTCACGGGTAAGTACTCCCAACCACTTTTCCAGAAAAGAACACCCTCTTGCGGTGGATCAGATCGCTGGTGTTCGTGAAATTCGTACGAGCAGTAGCGATCGATGCTGATATACTCAATAGCCAAACATCGGTAACTATCCTACAATCCAACCTCTCAGGGTATACCGACCGTATAGGTCATCGAACCGTAAAGAACACAAGTACCAACCACTCAGGTCAACTAGGATGGAACAACTCAACATTTTTCCGAAAGTATACAAGTACCGACAACTCAGGTCAACTAGAATAGAACAACTCAACATCCTTCCGAAGGTATACAAGTACCGACCACTCAGGTCAACTAATATATATGCACAAGAACCGACAATAGGTCACAAGGACGTCACGTCATGCATTGGTATAATCCAGAACTAACCGTCAGCCACTAGCCGACAATCCTACCCCTCAGGATATACCGACCATATAGGTCATCAAGTAGTCAACCAACCCAGTAGGTCACAATAACAATGCAGTAAGCCGACTGACTAGGTCACAGATATGAGATACAAGAACTGACCAACTAGGTCACAATACCCGATGCAACGCATCGACCGACTGGTCACAGATACGAAATACAAGAATTGACCAACTAGGTCACAATACCCGATGCAACGCACTGACCGACTAAGTCATGAATCTCACAAATAATCACAAAACCGCTCTATTTCTAAAATATGATACAGGGTATGCAACGAACTAAGTAGAGCAATAAAGAGATATGGTATAGGTGCTAAGCTCAACATATAACATGCAAGATAAACAACAAGGAAAGAGTGAAGGAAATGTCACCGAGCGTGCACTATTGTACCGACTTCGGGTCGAAGTACCCACCTGTACGTATCTGGCACTGGTCTCCCGACTGCGGAGAAGAATCAACTGGACCTATGAAGGATCCACCGGGTTAGAATCCAACCCACGAATACGAACCACTATCTCACAATCTTCACTAATAAACTTACGGGAATCGGTTTCCCAAAATCGATTGTCGTAACTGACCAGAAGTCCCGAAATCGCATCGAGACTCCGCCGTCACCGACCTCAACTGCCCACCCACTAAGTCTACAGAATATGAGCAAAGGATAGTAAGAAAAGCTAGAGAGAACTCTAAAGCTAAATGCCACTAAACTATCGCTAACCACTACGAGCTATCTGTAGATATAAAATGCAATCTCTGACCCAATCTCACTGGGGACTGCGATACACCCGTCCCGCCTGTCGAAGCTACCCCATCCACCACTCCGAGGGCTGCCGGTGGCGAGATCTCACTAGGGACTGTGCTACACCCGTCCCGTCTGCCGAAGCTACACCGTATAGCATCCCGAGGGCTGCCGATGGCGAGATCTCACTAGAAACTATGCTACACCTGTCCCGTCTGCCAAAGCTACACCGTACACCACCCACTAGAATGGCCATCCAAGTAGAAAGGTCCAATAGGATTGCTGCGACTCAATACACGTCACAGTTTCACTGAGGGTAAAGAAAGGCGTCACTAACTACCACTAACCCAATCTCACACGGGCTGCCCAAACGGACCTACACGGCATGTAACCAAGTTACGCCGTACACCACCCACAGAGTATAGCACACTGAACTTTAGCAAATTGCAAGATTCTAGTGTTGGAATGGTATATCGAGATTTTTCTGAAATTCTTGAGGGTCGTTGACTGTGTTCCGACCAATTACTCACGTCTTGAGAAGCGAGGTTGAGTACTTAGCACAAAACCTCCAAACTGCAGGTTTTGGGGTGCTGGATACCGTACCAGAGAAGGGGAACCGGAACTGCGTCGCCTAACTAAGAGGGGTGCTCTCAGGTTTGAGCACTACGAGGCAGAGTACCGATACTGCATCGCCCGAGTACCGGTATTGGACCTGGTACCGGTACGGGATTGCGAGGGTACCGGTACGCAGTATATTTTCTTGTTTGACCGAAGCTCGGGTTTGGCAAGCTCGGCTGCAGGGTACTGGTACTCCAGCCAGCGTACCAGTACGCAGTGCAGATGCAATCTGCACATTGTTAAGGGGTCCTTTTGAGATTGTTACATCTCTATATATATCCCCACAGCCCCTTGGAGACTCTTTTGAGCTCTAAACAGTGGAGAAGAGAGGTAGAAGCTCCCCTCTCTTGATTTTCTCCCTTTTTCTTGTGATTTAGCTTGGTTTGATCTCCTCTTTTCGCTTCTCTTTGCTCTATGTTGGTTTTCCCACCTTGGAGAAGCCTTGGATTGAGGATTTGAGCTTATAAGAGGAAAGATCTTCAACCTTAGCTCATTCCTAACTTAGTTTGGAGCTTGTGGAGAAGTTAGTAACCTTGATATTCTCTTTAGATCATGTTTTGGTGGATTTTTGTGTATGAAACCTAGTTTTGTGAAATTAGGATTTCTTTTGGGGGTTTTTGATTTGTAGCGTTTGGAGCTAAATTGATATGCGTAGAACCTTCTTCTAGGTTAGATTAGAAGTGTTCTAACTCTCATTTGAAATTTGGGAGGGTTTTCTACCATTCAAGATGAGATTTAACCTCTTTATGGGTTGGTTAAAGATTAGCTTATGGGGTGTTCTTTCATTGCTCCTAACCCTCTTAAAATTTTCTTTAGAGAGTTAGGAGACTAGTAGAACTTTCGTTCACGCAAACGAATTTGATACGAGGAGTTCTCGGTGTGTTTGACCTCACCGAAATGGGTGAACTCCCCCTATGTTATTACTTATGGTTTAAAAATGAAAAAATCATGTATATTTATACTAGATAGAGCATAAATGAATTTTAGAATGCTTAAAATGCATTATAGCTTACATGTGAAGTGGCATTCTTGTTCTATGCTAGAGATCATGTTATCTTTTGTAAAATGACAAGTTTTTGTATGCTTATGGACATAGAATATATACTTGACATAGTAAACCCTAATGTCATAAAGTGGCATTGGCCCTAGTAAACGATTAAACCTCTACACTATGACATATAACTAGACCTTTGGGTTGCTAGTATTTATACCATGTTTAAGACATGACGACCGTGTGCTTGAGGTGATGATCATATTTGCTTGCCATTTGTGCTCATTCGCACATGCTTGTACGGGTCGCTCCCTACAAGCCGGCACTCCGGAGTTGGCCTATGCGACATATGCTCGCTCGTGCGGTATTGGGTTCCCTACTGGGTCGCCGTGGATCAGTCACATTCCTACGGGGAAATGCTGGATTACCCAGGGCCATTAGGCGGCACAAGCCGATCTACACTTGTGTAGGTCCTAAATTGGATTTGAAAAATGACAATTAAACAATTAAGTGACAATTACTACTTGATAGTAGGTATTGGTCGGACATAGTAGTATACTTGTTGGACATGCTTGGTACATAGTAGTATACTTGTTGGACATGTTTGGTGCATAATAGTATACTTATTCGACATGTTAGAGCATATTAGAATACTCCTTGGATACACTCATTCATGATAGAATAGTAGTATCACTTGAATGCTAAATTAAGGCATAGTAGCTTAGCAAAATTATATTTGGTAAATATATATGCTGTTTATTTCATTTTTTTTTTACTACTTATGCCTCCATAGCCTAGTGGTGTATTTTGCTGATGTCGGCGGCTTACCCACTGGGAACTATTGTTTAATAGTTCTAACGCCCTCTATTTTGTTGTTTTTGTTTACAGAGCCTTCTACACCCGGTGAGGCTAGAGACCGCGGCAAAGGAGTTGCCCCTAGCTAGATTGAGTGGTGATTGTACTAGGTGGTCATATCTCTTTTGTTATGTATTGGAGAGATATTTTCGTACCCTACGTATAGAGACCACCATTTTTGTATCTAGCTTTATGTTCTTGGACCATAGTTGCATGATTTACTTTATGGATTATGATAGTTGTTCAGTTTTATTTCTTCCACTTGTTACTAGAATTTAGTTGTTGTATGCTTTGATAACCTACTAGATGCTCTCTTTTCCTCGTTCTATTCATTGCATTGTTGTAGACGCCTTATATGTTGTAGGCATATGGTGTCACGCCCCGGGGTCCCTTTTCAGTTTAAAACAAAACGGAAAAGCGTCTGAATTTTTTTTTTTTTTGAAAACCTGACCCCAGAGTATGCCAGATCCGCCACAAATACAGGGAATCCACTGTTCACACGGACAGAGTCTCCCCTGTATTTGCACGGCGTCGATCAAATACACAGTACAACCAGGATACAACCACAACCAGATGAATATAAAGATAACTATACATTCATACATTCACCATTCACATCACAGTTTTACATTCAAGGTTTAAACAGAAATCCACAAAAATCTTTTGAAAACTGTTTCCTACACAGAAACCTTTATTCTTTTAAAAACGCTACTCACGAGCGGGTACGAAAAACCGCTTGCTTTTATTTTAAATATCCAGAAATCCAAATTTTCAATTGTAAATAAATACTGAAGCCACATAAAACGCAACTAAACTATATAACAACGAGGAATATCCAAGGATAATAACTAAATCGAATAACCTGGGTCGGAACCGCTCTATCTCGACGCGATACACACGTACCTCACGTCTCGTCTCCCACTACTCATGCGCCCGCCTTACGACCTGAAAATGTGGGGAGGTGAAACATGTAACATGTCTCCCCTCCCAGTGGTACCCGGCAAGCCGAAGAAGGCGATGAGTACTCACCGGAATCAAGGAAGACGAGCTATACAACAACACGGAAACTAAATAGACATAAGTGCTGTAAGTCAAAATCGATAAGTAAGGAGGCTGACAAGTATTAGATGCAGTAAATAAACAGTAGCTATCAATAAACAGATAAGGATGTACTGAAAACTAACACTAAGCAGCTACTGTTATGCATGTCGTCAACATCGACCGATAAAGCGCAAAAGAACCAATCTCGCTGCCGACCTACACCTCCTGGCTCCGAAGACTCAGGCCCATGCCACAACCTGGCTCAAACCATGTACCTGACCCTCGCATGAAGCCTCTGGGTCAGAAGCAGGTACCTGACCCTCGCAATGAAGCCCTGGTCAGAAGCATATACCTCGCAATTAAAGCCCTGGGCTCACGTTGCCCATCAACCACTTTCCGAAAAGAACACCCTCTATGCGGTGGATCAGACCGGCGGTCGTCGTGAATGCGTCCACTCCGCAGTGGCGATCCAAATGTAGTACTGCTCAAAGATCAATCCATCGGGCAACTAGCTAACATGGCCAGCTCCCTCAAGGGCACACCGACCGTATAGGTCATCGAGACAGCAACTAATCGCTACGTATGTCAAGGTAGAACTTAACAACTCGACCGAATAGGCATAGATACAAAAATAGGGGAACACGCCCAACCAAATCACAGATATAGATATAATGTAGCAACTGCACACGAATAGGTCATAGATAATCAAAATAGGGGACACGCCGCAAGCCAAATCACAGAATATACGTACCGATCAGTCAACTCTATCTCCTAACATTGATATCAATATGGAACTAACTGTAACGAGAAACGCAAGAAAGACCATCACTAGGTCAACAGATACGGAGCTCAAACAGACCAAGACTTAGTCAATCCGAACGCGATGCGACTAGAACTTACTCTACCCTACTCAGATACTAAGCTGCAAACAACGGTAGAGTATACAACAAACAAACCGTGGTTCACATTACAACGAACAGAACGGTGGCAAAGCTCAATATATAAACGTATGCCATGGATAATAACAAAGGGACAAAGGGTAATAAACCATCCCGATACGTCGCACCAGACGACGTCAGGATCCAAGAATCCCACCTGTACACTGTCGCGCCTGTCTCTGACCTGCAAAAAGAACTCAACAGACTAAGGAGGGTCCCTCTCGGGTTATGCGTCTAACCCACAATTACAACCACTACTCTCACAACCTCACAGAACAAACCACGATGATCGTTTGTCCTAAAACCAACTATCGTAACTCGCCCCGGAGTGACAGTCCAAAACTCGCACCGGGACTCCGTCGGGACCCACGAACTGTCGCGCGGCAAATCGTACGCCGGACGTCGTGCTACGAGTCATCCGTGCACTAAACATAAGAAACTCGTGCATCATGGCAACAACACTCGCCTCACCATCGAAACCGATTATCGTCGACGAGCGAATGAAATATTCCGATCCGGGGTTCCAGAAGTGTCTAATTCGACATACGTCCGAACGCCACCGTCGCTCACACTCCGTCTTTTCGCGAGCCTCGAATGACACGGGTGACCACCAAATAAGGCTCAGCGACTACACAATAGCTCTCACGGAAGCACCGTCGGCAATGATTACCGAGCCAAAACCGGCGGTTCGCGTCGGCGGATTTGCCGACAAACACACCGGAAATACATTTCCGATCTTTGCAAAGGTCCGGGGCCTTGGACAATCAGTCCAGAGGTCACCCACAATTCATCCATGCTGCCAACAGCAGCCGCAACAACTCGAAATACATAAAAGCCCTCCCGATTACCCGAAATCGCATTATTTCATGCGATTTCGGCGCTTTTATGGTCCGTCTACACAAACTAGGAGTCATTCAGCCAAACCGAGACACATACTGACAGGTCTCGGCGTGCCTGAGGCCGTGCTCACCTTTCGGAGCAATTCCGGCCACTGTGGGGAGCGCACGAGCGACGCGAAATTCAGTAAACTGCGCGCACTGAAACTAAAACACATGTAACTAACTCATCCGGAGCTCTATGACCCTAAGTGAGGTGAGCATTGTGATCAGAACTGACTGAAGATCACCGTGCTCACCTCCGGGGGCATCGGAACAGCCCTGGGTCGCCGGAACAGTGATCTAAACAGGAGACTATGCGCAGAAAGACTGAAATCAAGCTTACCGGCCGGGGGAGAGCTAGGGCTGCCCGGCAGCGGCCGGACGGCGGGAGCGCCGGCGGCAGGAGGGTTCAGGCGATGCAGGGAGACCAAGGGATGCGTCAGCCGGCGTCGGGAGGCGGCGGCGACGGCAGGCATTGATGCCCTAGTCACCCAAACCCGAGAAAGGCACATGCCTAGTTCGGCCGACAGGAAGCTCCGGCGGCGAGGGCGCCGGCGGTGGACGAGTGCGACCGGCCAGGCGGAGCTGGTGCTCACGCCGGACGGCGGCGGAAGACGGCGGCGGCGATGCTGGACCAAACCGAGCCCGTACGGGTTCACCACGGGCTCCAAAGGTAGCAGCGACCATGGCGGCGGCCGGAGGAAGGTCGGGGCGACGGCGGCACGTCGCCGGAGGTCGAGGAAGGTCGGCGCACCATGCTTCGGGTGGCGGCGACGCGCGGTGGTCGAGAAGACCAGGTCTCGGCCCGTTCAAGGTTGGGCGGCCGCAGAGAGGGAGAGCGGCGGCCGGCGGGGTCGGGAGCGGCGGCGATGGCGCGCGGGGGCACGCCGGAGGTCACCGGAGGGCAGCGCGACCGATGGGGAACGGCGGTGGCGCGCGGAGGCAGGGATCACCCAGGCTCGACCTGGGTGACTGCTGCTGGCCGCAGGGAGTTCGGGCAGCTCCGGCGTGGCGCGGGGACGGCGGAGGCCGGCGGGGACTGCGCCGGGAAAGGGTCTCGGTCGAGGGAAAGGCTTCCTAGGGTGTCTTGGACCTTCTCTGATGTCGAAGGCCGAGGGGGTGGTGGCAAGGTGGAGGAAAGAGGTTGACCAAGCAATTCCGGCGGCCGGGGAAGCTCGCCGACGGCCGGGGTGCGCACACTGCTAGAGCATGGACCTGCAGATGGCGGCTAGGGCACAGATGGGGCGCTGGGTCGAGTAGATCTAGGGTTTCATGCATAGAAACCCTAGATGCACATTGTATACAGAGTGCAATTTTGCACAAAAGTCCACCGAAGCTTGGTATTTCATACCTAGTCCTTCATAGTGGGTAACAATCGCGTATTCGCACCTCCATATTCGATCTCGTGCGATTCGGTACATAAAATATTACGACTTTTGCGAATTTCCCGATTTTCCACTCTCGACCCCTTAGCGAACTTATTGCAATTCCCAAAGATCCGTCCATCGGATTTCCGATCGGATCATGCCAACGCGTTCAGCACGTCGAGGCATCGAATCTAGCATTTCGTTTCGTCCGATTTGATCTCCGATTCACGACGAAATCCATTCTCTCTCCAAAAGGCCAAAGTGATGCACAATTATATAAGAAACATGTATTTTCAGATTTTCTCGAAAACCGTGCATCATATCTAAAATCCGTCAGTGCCATTGGTTCCAGAATAGCTTAACCGTTCAAAACGAGCTATTGGATCGCTATGAACGGAGTCCGATACGCGCCGAAAGCCAACTCTACTCCGTGGCTTCTCCGAAAAACCGGAGTTACTATTCACTTTAAGTGAAAACTAATAATCGCGTAACTTCTCCGTTTTAGCTCATTTTCTCCTGAAACTTGACGAGTGCTTATGTAATTAAATTACACACATAAACATCATCAACGGAGAGTTTAGTTGCACTGCAAACATCTCAGTCCTTACATATGGCGGGTCTGGACATGCGCCAGGCGGGCTTCCGCTGGGCCCCGGGGCGTGACACAGGGGTGGCCAACTCAATAACTGTCCAAACAGAAACCGCGACCTCATCGCACTGAAACCTCATTCCAAAATGGCATTCGTGGGCGCGACCCAACCGAGTTTACGAGTGTCTCTGCCGAGTTCAATCAGGCTCTCACAAGCTGTAATCACTGTAAATGGGTCAAACTGATCTATCCACTAAAACTCACGTGCCCTTGGCACAATCTGATGCAGAATACAAAAATCTGGGCCCACCGTCAATCCCAACGGCACCCGATGGTCCAACACGGTCTAACTCTACTGTAGCGCAAGCGTAAACGCAACCTACACGCATCTGAGTATCCACCTCGCACTAACAGTAGTGATACAGAAATCTGGGTCCACTGTTAACTCCGACGACACCCGACAGTCCAAACACTGTTGTACAACAAGCTCGACCCCTCAGCACGAGCGTAATGTCAGCCTACCCTATGTTGAGTATCCACTACGCACTAACAGCGGTGATACAAAGATACAGCAACTCCTGAAGCTAAATTTGGTAATTTTTCAGAAAATGACAATGTAGGTTTAACGAGTTTTCTCCTAAGTCAAATTTCAGTTCAATATGTATAATTTCATCTAGAATAACTAAATAAATGTTTAAAAATTCGGATGATCACAATGCATACAAATCCACGAATTTGAGCCCTAACATAACGAATAGAACCAATAATACATGCTAACGATTCAAGGACTTAGAAGGAAATCCGAAGATTTCGGTAAACATTAACCCATCTCGAACGCTAGTCCAACGTCAGCAATAAGTCGACCGAAGAAATCGCTCGACCACCAACGGCCTCCACCGGATTCAACCACGGCGCACGCGCACAATCCTCCAAAGGCAAACGAACGAAAACTAAGCTCGATTCTCCAAAATCTCAAAGAAAAGAAGAAAAGAAGCTAGAGAGAGAAAGAGGGAACCAACCTATGTTTTCATCAACCCCATGCACAAAGAGATAAGGCTGGGGGTTTGGTTTGGTTTTAACGCCAACAAAAGATCAAAAAGCCCCTTACTTACTCACTTTTCCAGCTGGAGTACCGGTACCCAACTTGGTTACCGATACTCGGCCCCTCAATCCGCAGCCTCGCACACTGGGTACCGGTACCAACTCGATGCAGTACCGGTACCCGAGCTTGATACCGGTACTCAACAAACAGGTACCGGTACTCAGCATCAAACACACGCAACCCGAGAGCATCCAGTTCTGTCATCGCATAGGGGTACCGATACTGCTCTCAAGTACCGGTACTCAACACTGAAATCCTGCACTTTGTGGATTTCAGTGTCAGAACTCCACTCTCGCGTCGCGTCGAGTCCGTTTTGTGTCCAATTCGTGCCAAAACGACTCTGACTTGTCCCGACACTCTCCCGACGTGTCGACAAGCCTCAAATGCTGAATTCCACAAACAACGAAGCACCAGGGACACTACATTGCCTACTTAAAGTTTCAGAAATATTTTCAAAAGGGTACAACAATTTAAAATGATCAAATTGTCCTTACTTCTTCTATAAGAAAAAATAATTTTTTTAGCATTTCTATTATTTTGAAGGATATTTTCGGTATAAATTATAAGAAATGGACGGAATAGTGATAGAACCATGAAGGACGGGAGGCTAAATACAATAATTTAAAATATTAAGAGAATAAAAATATAAAGTTTTTAAAATTAGAAAAGCAGTAAAAAAACGAATCTTTATAAGAAAATTTTCTATAATTTAACTTAATATATTATAGGGGCAATTGCTTATATACCCTTGAAAAATTTTTGAATTTATGATTTACCCCTCTTAGAAAGCTAATATTAAAATACCCTTTTTACATTCCAAGTTATTTCAAATATATCCCTAGAGTTAAATTCTGTTAGTAAATGATTAACAAAGCTGTTATATCTATAAAATTATTATTTTGCCCTTTTAAATATACCTTTCTATCATCACTATCTTTTCTTATTTGTCCTTAAGTTAGGGACAAATTTTTTTTTTATTTTCAGTCTTTTTAAATATACTCTTTTATCATTACCAACCTTTCTTATGTGTCCTTAAGTTAAGGGCAAAAGAGATGTTTTAATTTTTTTAAACTCTGATAGATACTTATCTCATGTTTAACCCGAGATAACTTAACGGGTGGTAACTGCGGGGTATTTTTGAACAACAGAGAAACATTTGAGGGTATATTCAAAATAAAAAAAAATAATAAATGAGATATTTTTGAAGTTTTGAGGGATATATAGATAATTAGAGTTGAGCTGGAATATTATCGGTAGCAAACGGGCTTCATTGTCATCCATTTGTTTTCGATGATGGGGCCTCTAAATTGACGATCAGCACCGTGGAACATGATTAATACCATTTGAAGTATCTAGAAATTAAATTTCATACTTTTTCGATATTATTCTCTCATCCATCAAGTAGATGGAAAAATAAACAGTTGAAAGTGAATATCCTCTAAAAAGTGATGATAGGAATTTTGTAATCAAAATTGAGAGTATAGATTTTGTTCTAAATAGTTTAAAGAATTTTCTAACTAAAATTCAACTGATTTGGATAGCGTTACACCGTTAAATAAGAAAACGCCTCATATCTACCATTAAAATTACAAATTTTGAAACCCTTTGATCCTTAGATCAATGATCTCGAAAAGATTTGAAATTTGATTTTTAGATATTTCAAGTGATATAGATTACAACGACCCGACCCGCTAGCAACAATAACACGTTGGGCCCGAACTACTGGCCCAAAATGCTTAAGCCCAGTTATTATGTCTAGTGTGTCCGCTACTTATAAACCCAATAGGCTCTCCCACATTATCCGATGTGGGACTATTGGGATGTCACATACTCCCCTCGTTTAGGTGCTGACGTCCTCGTCAGCCCGGCCCAATCATATATATAGTCCCAGATTCACCAGGCTGGTAACCTGGCTCTGATACCAAATGCAATGACCCGACCCGCTAGCAACAATAACTCGTTGGGTCCGAACCACCAGCCCAAAATGCTTAAGTCCAGTTATTATGTCTAGTGTGTCCGCTACATATAAACCCAATAGGCTCTCCCACATTATCCGATGTGGGACTATTGGGTTGTCACATCGATCATATTCAACCGTACCGATCGTCGATATGCTCTATCATCGAAAATAAATAAATGGCAACGGAGCCCATTAACTACCGACAACATTTCAGCTCAGCCCTATATAATTATTCCTATCTATAGATAATATAGAATCGGGAGTTCCTTCCGAAGCCTCCCCACGTTTGGCGGGGGCTTCGGCGGGACCCCATTTTTTTTTTTCCGTCTCTCTCTCTCTCTCTCTCTCTTTCTCTCTATCTCTTTCTCTCTCCCCAGCTCCCTTTCTCTCTCTCGCGCGCGCGCGCGCGGGGCGCGAGTCGAGCGCGCCCCCCCGGCTCTCTCTCTCTCTCTCTCTTAACCCCCTCTCCCCCTCTCCCCACTCCCTACCCCTCTCTCTCTACCCCTCTCTCTCTCTCCTCCTCCCGCGCTGGCGCCGGGTGCGGGTCTCCCTTCCCCCCGGGCACACGTGGGGGAAGAGAGAAAGAGAGAAAAAGAAAGAGAAAGAGGACGAGGCGAGGGGCCTGCAGGCGGGGGGCCCGCGCCCCCCCGCTCGCGCGCTAAAGAGAGAGAGAATAGAAGGAGAGAGGGGGAGAGAGAGAGAGAGAGAGAGAGAGAGAGAGAGAGAGAGAGAGAGAGAGAGCAAAAGGAGAGAGGGGGAGAGAGAGAGAGAGAGCAAAAGGAGAGAGGGGGAGAGAGAGAGAGAGTCAGGGAAGGGGGTGGGGCCTGCCATGTGCGGCCGGCCTGCACCCCCCGCAAACGCCGAGAGAGAGAGAAGGCTCTCTCTCCCTCTTTTCCTCTCTCTCTCTCTCCCGCCCTCTGTCTCCCCCTGTTTTTCTCTGCCTCCCTGTGAGATCCCTGGTGTTCTGTTGTGGAGGCTTGTCGGCAGCTCTGGAGAGTGTCGGGACAGGTCCGAGTCGCGTTGGCGTCAAATAGACGCAAAACGGACTCCGTGCGACGCGAGGGCAGCTTATAACGAAGAAATCTGCAAAACAGCAGATTTCTCTGCTTGCTGTACCGGTACAACCAGCGTGGCTGTACCGGTACAACCAGCGCGCACTGGTTTAGCAGCTTTCGGGTTGGCCCTTGTACCGGTACAGGAGCCCGTGTACCGGTACAAGGGGGTAGGTGAGAGAGTATTTGAGTAAATCTCCACCTCGTTTGTATCAGCAGCTATCCCCTCTCTATATAGCTTTGTGTAGAGAGAGAGAGGAGTCCTTTGGCTGCATTTCTTCATCTCTCTCTCACTCCCATCCGGTTGAAGGCAAGGAAGAATTTTGTCGCCGACGTCACGCCGCGAAGCCGTTCGAGCTCGTGTTTGACGTCGGGGTAGCGCGTGGAGGCCAGGCAAGCGTAGGTTTTCGCCGTTCTTACTGTCACACAGGTGCTTGGCGTTGTCGAGGTAGGTATTTCAGCTTTTCCATTGTTTTTGGGCAAATTCTTACTACTTCAACTCGGAGTGATGTTATTTGCTGAAATTCATCGTCGACTGTTAGTATTTCAGCTCGTACTCGACGTAGGAGTATCGGATTGCGACGAGACTTGGTTCGTTGGATTCGGGACTTCGAGAGGAATCCGCGAAGCCCTTACTTGCTGGATTTGGTGAAGGTTAGCTTGGTCGAATCCCTTTTCTACTCTGTTGCTGCGAAATTCGGACTGAATTGGTGGATTTTGATCGTAGAGCTTGGAGTTAGCTCGAGTGCTAGACTTGGAGGGTTCCAGTGATCCAGCAGGGGTCACTTTGGTTCAAGGCTTCGTTCGCTGCCAGGAGCTAGCTTCTTGAGGTGGGTTTACATCGGTTTTACTCCTAAGTTCATAATCGTCGGCATGTATAGATTTCGATTTTTGGATACTCTATTCTACCTCGAATTCATGGATTATATTGTAGATTGCAAATCTGAATTTGAAGCATATGGTAATAAATTGAGTACTTTATACATGTTGGACTTGGAATTTGAATCAGGAGAAAACCTGCGATTTGGACCTGTCACTTGTTTAAACTGCCTGATTTAGCTCTAGGAGCCGTTATAAAATTATACTGTCGCAATATCCTCGAGACGAGTACTCCAGGTGGTTTAGCATACATTTACACTCGTGCTAGTACGCCGAGTAGATTTTTACAGGGTCTTTTGGGCTGTTCCGAACTGTTGGGTGCCGTCAGAGTTGACGGTGGATCCAGATCGCCTTTTTTGGCGATAGATTGTGCCGAGGGCACGTGAACTGTTGGTTATTAGACTTGTTAGAGTCGGTTACTTGACTTTGGCTTTTCAGAGCCTGATTGAGCTCGACAGAGATACACTGCATACTCGGTTGGATAGCGCCCACGAGTACCACTCCGGAGACGGGCTTTGTGCTTTTGCGTTGGTGTCGCTCATGCCGGTTGGACTTGCTCTCCACGGACCAGTTAGTATGGAGGTAGCTGGATAGTCGCAACTGGGTAGGGACGGGTGTATTCACAGTCCCCGGGACGGGTATGTTTACAGTCCCGATTGGATTGGGTCAGTTTTGACATTTCCTACAGTTGGTTATCATAGAGCAGGATGGGTAGGGACTAACAGCTGTAGAGTTCATTCCAGCATTTTACTTTTACCATTGCTCCCTTCTGTAGACTTAGTGGGTGGTCCGATGTTGTTTTGGGCGGCACCCACTGAGGACTACTTGTTTTTACAGTAGTTCTCATGCCCAGTTGTTACCCCTGTTTTGTAGAGCCACAGGTTTCGGCTGCTGCGCCTTCCACGGATTAGGATCGAGGCAGGGGCGTCGCGAGTTAGAGCCCTACCCGTCGAGCAGAGCTAGAGGCACCCTACTGCAGGTAGTTGTTTTATTTCGAGCTTATGTACATAGTACTTAACTCGCCAGTGATTGTAACTCTGTATTTCGATTTTTGAACTATGTATATAAAGCTCAGTTTGTTTAGCCTTTGTTTACTCGAGCAGCTCTATACTACTGTTTGTAGTATTGTATGTTTACATGTACAGCTGTCGCTTCGTATACAAGAAAAATTTCGTTGTATACGGCGGATTTGTCGGCGTGCCCGGGGAACGAGACATCCGGGTCGTGACACTCCCTCCCCTCTCTCTCCCCCTCTCTCTCGGACTCGGCGCACGAGCGGGAGGGAGCGGGGCACGCGCGGGAGTGGATGCGCGCAGGGCGCGTGCACGGCGCGAGCACCGGGGGGATGAGGAAAGGGAAAGAGGGGAAGAGAGAGAGAGAGAGAGAGAGAGAGAGAGAGAGAGAGAGGCAGGGGGGCCGGCATGTATGCGGGGAGAGAGAGAGAGAGAGAGAGAAAAAGAGTGAGAGAGGGAGCCAGGGGAGAAAGAGAGAGAGGGAGGAAGAGAGAGAGAGACGGAGTGAGAGAGAAAGAATTTTAAAATTTTAAATTTCAAATTTTATATTTTATTTTTTACTTTTAAATTTTAATGTTAACTTATAATATATATTTCAATTTTAAGCTTCAAAGTTTCAAATTTTAAATCTCTAAACTCTATAAAATTAATTAAATTTATTAATAATTAGTTATATATTATATAATTTTTTATTCTTCTCTATTTAAATAATTCTTTTACTTTGTCTCTCTTTTTAATTTTTTTTTATTTTTTGAAGTTTAAAATTTAAATTAGATTTGAAAATTAAAAAAAGTTAAAAAAATAAATACTAACAACTGAAATATAGAAATATATTAGTTTGTTCAAAATATTTTAGAAACCGCATAAATTTTCGCTGCGAAGCGCCGGTCTTTACTAGTATTACATTATACATGCCTCCTCCATCCGCATGTGAGCATCAAGGCCCCACGTGACTCCTACTTTGTCCCTCGCGAGCATAGAAATGCCGCCACATTCTTAATTTCTTTCACATTAAATGCTCTCTCTCTCTTTTTTAAATTTGAATTTTCCACCCCTCACGGAGCATGTGCCTGGAAAAAGTGAGTGACATAAATAGGTATTAAACAAAATATTATTATTATATTTAAATTTATATATATAGGTATTGGGTATTTGGGTGCAAGTGCATAGGATATTGTACTCTTTTTCAGTCCTAAATAATCACCTTAAAAAACGGTCGAAACTCTAGTTATCCGAAACAGCGTAATTGATTTTGGCGCATTCCGGATTCTTAATTACGGTAAAAAAAAGTAAAGAAAAAATAATAAAATAATACAATGAGTGATGCTAGTTATATTTAAATATATTTAATTACGGAACTTATTGTTCTTTTATTTAATTTACATATTTAAAATATGATAAGATTTGATTAGTTAAGTTTTATTATTTCCTTCATTTAATTTGTACAACTAAAACATGATGAAAATTAATTATTATAATTTATGTATAAAAGAATAATTTGGTTTTTTAGATTAGAATTTTTAATTATATAGGAATATAATTATATTAGTTTTATTTATTATAATATAATTTATTATTTTTTAAATTATTTATTATTTATGCATAAATTATAGTTTTATATTATTTATTTTCTATCCAATAAATATCAGAACTGAAAAAAGTTTACTTCCACAGCTATAAAACAAATAGTAGGGAAGTGGTTTTTATCTAACTCCACTTCAACCCAAAATCTACTTAAATTCAAAGTCCAGTTTCACCTAAAATTTTAAATTTTTTGTATTTAGTTTGGGTGTCTGACTTGAAATCAAACCGACCGAATTAACCAATTAAATGAGCAAGAATACTCTTTTATGCTTGAAAATCAAATTATATTTTACATTTTAAAATATTTTTAAAAATAAAATAAAATTTTTGTAAATTTTATTTTACAAAATCAATCAAACTGACCAAATGCTTTCCCCTAGAAATGCCACATTCACCTAAAATTTTAAATTTTTTGTATTTAGTTTGGGTGTCTGACTTGAAATCAAACCGACCGAATTAACCCATTAAATGAGCAAGAATACTCTTTTATGCTTGAAAATCAAATTATATTTTACATTTTAAAATATTTTTAAAAATAAAATAAAATTTTTGTAAATTTTATTTTACAAAATCAATCAAACTGACCAAATGCTTTCCCCTAGAAATGCCACATTCTTTCACATTAAATGCTCATTCTTTTTGTAAATTTGAATTGAATATTACTTCATTTAATGCCAATATCTAAATTAAAATATCTGGTTGCCCATGTAGGCAAACTCTGGAATTGTTTATTAGCTTAGTGGTTTAAAATAATTCAAATCCGTTGAATTTTTAATTAAATATTATATTTACTATTTAGATTAAGATTAAAAATTTTGATCTTAAAAAATTAATTTGATGCTCTGTTTTTTAAATTTTGTTTATTTTGGACTGTTCATTTTGTTGGTACTTGATACATTAAAATCATAGGACTTTATTTATAATATAGTTTAAATATTCTAAATCATGTTAACAGTGTTGATCAACAATTTAAAATCTTGATTGCTAAAAATGGAGTTGGATACCTCCTAAAATTAGATAGTAAAATTTAAAGTTTTTAAAAGGTACGTAGTTTCTTCCAAACGATACAATGTTCATGTTACTTTTATACGCATATATCAGAAAAAAGCTTAAAAAAAAAAAAACAAAGGTGGAGGACCTCTTTCAAATTGTCCAAAAGCTGAGGGGGATCTCCATAATTTTCTCACCTAAAATATCCAGAGTGCACAGCACATTACCAGCTGTACACACAAAAGCCTCTCTTCCATCCTTGATTTTTTTTTTTTAAATTATTTTTTTGATAATTTATGTGCATTAGCTTGTTTGCAAAAGCCACTAGGGTGTATATGCAAACTATTTGGAGAAAATAAAATAAAATAAAATAAAATAAAACAAATTGTGTGTTTGTACTTCCTCATTCACAAAGTTTCAAGTCATTATAATTTGGTTTCTGGAATTGGATTACAGTTTCAATTTTAACTTTCAAGTATAATCTTGTCTCGATTTTATTATCTTAATGTTGCAGCTTTATACGAGTCCGGCTACTATACTCTTATAAATATGGGCTCTTTTATACTCGTAAGTTTTCCTCCGTTAGATCTAGCTCTTCGATCATCTATTTCCGTTAGATCGTACAATTCAACCAACCACCCATTCAATCCTAGAGCACCACTATTATTCTATCCGGGGATCACTATTATCCTAATCGCACATCCTTCATCTAACGGTCAAAAACTTATGAATCCAAATGGGCCCATACTCATAAAAGTATAGTAACCCTAGCCACTATATAATAGTAATTCTCTCAGATTTTCTAGATAATTCTCGTTAACATCAATTTAACTGATCATATGTTCATCACTAGTAACATATGAATGATTATTTGAAGGGTTAATTTTATACAGGTCCCTGCAAACATGGTGAATAGTAGATATATCCCTGCAAAGTTCAACTTTTATAAGTTATCTCTGCAAAAGTCCTAATGTATTCAGATACATCCCTGCCGTTAATATCCGCTAGAAAAATCTAGTTAATCACAATTAAAATACTTAACCATGATTAATTAATAATGTGAATTGATAATTTTGCCCTTCTTCTTCTTCCTCTTCCTCTCCCTCTTCTTCTTCCTCTCCTGCTTCTTCTTCATATTTTTTTCCGTATCCTCCTTTTCCTTCTTTTCTCCTCATTTTTCTTCTTCTTCGTCGTCGTCGTCATCATCGTCGATGATCCGATCGTCGTCGCCGTCGTGGTGTCTGCGTGGGCGATCGTCATGGGCGCCTCCGATAGCATCGGCCTCGCCTTCGCCTTCCGCCTCTTCCTCGTCCTCGTTGGCCGCAACCCCGACAAGCTCCACAAGGTCGCCGCCGCCGTCCACTCCCGCAGTTTGAAGAGGTAGAGGAAGAGGAAAAAGAAGAGAAAGAGGAAAAGGGCAAGGACAAAAGTGTCATTTCACAATTTTACTGTTAAAAAATTAACAGTTCTCTAACAGATACTAACCGGAAGGACATATTTGAATACATTACGACTTTTGTAGGGATAACTTATAAAAGTTGAACTTTGCAGGAACATATCTACGATTCACTATATTTGCGGGAACCTGTATGAAATTAACCCTAATTTTAATGAAATGAGCAACCTATTTTTCATATGTTCAACTAAACAATTAATCCACCATCTGAAATTTTTATATTTACTCGCTATATAGATTTATATTTTTCACATCATTTTACCAACAATGATTTGGAATATGTGAACCATAATTAAATTTATAAATAATGATAATAATTTTTTTTTTATTTCCAAAGTTTTCAGTGTAATAAATATTTGCATAGAGCAAAACTACTTGCACACCTATTATGTAGATGTACATCTTACATTCTAATTTGTTCAAAAGTTCAAATTTGTTCACTTATTTTATTTTTAAAAAAATAATTTTTAATATATTTTTTAAAATTTGATAAATATTTTATTTATTTTTGGATAACCAAAATATATTCTTATTAATTTAAAAAATTTCAACAAATGGCCCTTTTCGTACTAGGATTCAATTTAAAAATTTTTAATAGTAGAATGGGGTATATAAGAAAAATCCTCATTTTTTTAACACTAAAATATAAAATATAAAAAAATAAAAATCTTTCAATAATGTGGTGTGGCATCTACATACTTAAATAAGATGCATAAATCGCAAGTCACTAATTGCATAACTACACACAACCAATAAAAAATTGCCACGTATCCGGTTTCTACACAAACTTGTTGTGGAGAAAGCGATCTCCATATTTTAATAGTTTTTTTTTTTTTTTTTTTTTTTCTTCTTCTTCTCTCTCACTCTTACTCACTTATTTCTCTCTCCTACTGTCACCTGTACCTGCTCCAAACTCTAGTGAGAGATTATATAGATAGTATTTGACGAGAGTAACTACAGCACCAACATAAACACAAACTCATCGTTTCCACTACGCCCTCATTTCCCTTCCCCTGTTTCCGCCCCCCGTTCTCCTCCCCCGCTTCAAATAAATATATAAATATAAATATTCCCCGCAACCTCTCTCTCTCTACACCTTCGTAGAGAGAGGAATCTTTTCCTCCCCCGCTCTCTCTCTCTCTTCCTTATATAAACCCCCCCCTCTCCCTCTCGTGATCTCCGTACACCCCTCCCTTTCCTCCTCCTCCTCCTCCTCCTCCTAGGGTTTGCGATTCATCTCATCCAGATCGATCCCGGTAAGTTCGATCCAAAATCCTCCTCGTTTTCGCTCTATTTCGTGTTTTTACCACCGGATATGAACGATTCTTGAACCCTAGATTGCGGCGACTGGAGCATGGATCGCGCGGAGAGCAAGTTCGTCGCCGGAGGAGTCCTCCTCCTCGCCACGATCGTCTTCGTGAAGCTCGTCGCCGCGCTCCTCCGATCGGGGCCGGGGAAGCGGCTCCCCCCCACGGCGAAGGGGCTCCCGCTCCTCGGCGGGCTCCTCCGGTTCATGAAGGGCCCGATCGTCATGGTGAGGGAGGAGTACGCCAAGCTCGGGAGCGTGTTCACCGTGAATCTGCTGAACCGCAGGGTCACCTTCTTCGTCGGTCCCGAGGTGTCGGCGCACTTCTTCAAGGCGCCCGAGGCCGATCTGAGCCAGCAGGAGGTCTACCAGTTCAACGTCCCCACCTTCGGCCCCGGCGTCGTCTTCGACGTCGACTACTCCGTGCGCCAGGAGCAGTTCCGGTTCTTCACGGAGGCGCTGAGGGTCGCGAAGCTGCGGAGCTATGTGGATCAGATGGTTCTAGAGGCTCAGGTAAACATTTGTCAAATTCTATACTATGTTTGATCCTATGAGTCTTACTCGGTACATATTTTGATGGTAGGAAATTACGCTGTGATGCATTGAGATGTCAAAAACTATACCATTGATGTAAGATTTCAAGCTGATCCACTAAAATCATATGCGTAACTCCACACGAAAGCGAATAACCAAATTTTAGACATCCTTGGAGATCGAGAATTCGGATCCGTTGAACAGCAATTAATTTGAACAGTTATCGTACATTTCATTTGATTAAAAAGGAGAAAAAAAAAAGGTTTGCAATAACAAAGATACGGCTTGTAGAACGAGTTTTCTAATGCATTAGATTACTATTATCTTTTTCTCCACGGTGCGGCTACTAATCTCTTGCATCTGAATCCCCACATCGTACTGTAAATTATGTTTTTGGAAATGATAGCCAACCGGCCACTTTGCTTTTCGTTGTCATGTTTAGCTAATTGCTGGGATTTAAAGTTAATTAGCTTGTTTACGCAGACATATGTAGAGCATCAAACCAAGTATTTTATAAATATGTAACGGTCAAGTTATTAGCTTCAAACTGCTTTTGAGATCGTCTTTCTCAAGAAGTATAGACTGCGTATGTTCTTCTATAAAGTTTTTGTGTAAAGTTGATTGTGCCAGTTCTAACTTATTCTTAATTTTTAGCTGCTGTGTTATAGTTAAGATTTATGTTGTGCTTGGATCTTGACGTTTGCTACTATACTTTCAGTGAAACATCCTGCAAAGTACTAGATATAAATCAAATGAGTGTTTGCTATGTAATTTATGTCGTTTGTTTGTTGATACATGCATTAGAATTATGTCTAAAATCTTTGACTCGTAGTGTATATGATTTCTTATGGCCTCTGCCTCTTCCTCTGAATTTAAGGGTTCAGAAGTTTACAATATTGGATAGATTACCTTTCCTCTTTCAATTGGCTTTTGAAGTTAGTTTTAGGTCTTATAAAGAGCTGACAACTTTTTGGGCACGCTTACTCCGTTGCAACTGCCACTATCAAACAAGTTTTGTATGACCGTTTTTCTCAAAACCTTATGTATTCTCCGGAAAAAGTAGGAAAGAAAATTACTTACAACATGTGGAACATATTTCTTCATACTTTCCCCCTCGAATGGTGGATATCTATCCAAATCCCTTCAAGGCTCCCAGGTCCTCTTTTTGTCACACGGGAGGATTACTATGTAGGTGAATCTAGAGTCTGAGCATTTTCATCGATTTTGTGAAAACTGAGGACGACTCAACCATTTGCTACGGCTCACATTTCAATTATCCCTTCTAGGTGCCCTATTTCCTCAAATAGATGAGAACTAAGCCACAGCAGGACAACATTCTCTTACCAGTAATTTAGACCTAATCGATGCATTCTTTTGTTCTGAATTATCAACATCTTTTCTGAAGACAGCATTATCGATAGTGAGACACCCCTAGATATTTCTGCGTGGCACATTGTGCAAGTTCTTGATTTATTTACATGTAGTAAGGGATCTGACTCCCTGTTTATTATTATTTTTTTAATTATTTAGGAGTACTTTTCAAAATGGGGAGAGAGTGGCACTGTGGACCTAAAATATGAGCTGGAGCACCTCATCATATTAACTGCAAGCCGATGCCTGCTCGGTAGAGAAGTTCGTGAGAAGCTGTTTGACGATGTGTCCGCCCTCTTCCACGACCTTGACAACGGCATGCAGCCCATCAGCGTGATCTTCCCCTACCTCCCCATCCCGGCTCACCGCCAGCGCGACCGCGCCCGTGCCCGCCTTGCTGAGATCTTCGCCACTATCATCAAGGCCCGCAAAGCCTCTGGCCAGTCAGAAGAAGACATGTTGCAATGCTTCATCGATTCGAAATACAAAGACGGCCGTCCCACCAGTGAAAGTGAAGTGACCGGCCTCCTCATAGCCGCCCTCTTTGCCGGTCAGCACACTAGCTCCATAACTTCCACCTGGACCGGTGCCTACCTCCTCCGCCACCGAGAGTTCCTCGTGAACGCGGTGGAGGAGCAAAAGGAAATTTTGAAAAAGCACGGCGAGAAAATTGACCATGATATTCTGTCAGAGATGGACGTTCTTTACCGTTGTATTAAAGAAGCGCTAAGGCTGCACCCGCCATTGATCATGCTTCTCCGACAGTCACACTCGGAGTTCACAGTGAGAACTCGGGAAGGGAAGGAGTACGACATCCCCAAGGGGCATATAGTGGCCACCTCCCCAGCCTTTGCGAACAGGCTATCTCACATCTACAAGGACCCCGATACATATGATCCGGATAGGTTCTCGCCCGGTAGGGAGGAGGACAAGGCAGCGGGGGCGTTTTCGTACATTTCTTTCGGCGGCGGGCGGCACGGGTGCCTCGGTGAGCCATTCGCCTACTTGCAGATAAAGGCGATATGGAGTCATCTTCTACGAAACTTCGAGTTCGAGCTCATCTCGCCTTTCCCTGAGAACAATTGGAATGCGATGGTCGTTGGGGTTAAGGGCGAGGTGATGGTGAGGTACAAGCGACGGAAGCTGACCGTCGACAACTAATTTATCTCACAAGCTGGTATGGTGGTTCACTTATCAGCTATTAGTCTCTCTCTCTCTCTCTCTCTCTCTCTCTCTCTCTCTCTCGTCTTATCTGTTTCCTTTGTATGAGTTGCCTTCTTAGATTACTCTCCGCTTTGAATGTCTGTGTTTGGTTTTGGAACTTCTTTTTTTAATTCTTTTTTCTGTATTGTTTCCATGTGTAGTGGTTTCTGTTGATCAGGTAGTGTATTGCTTTATGTCGCGATTTGTGTTGTTATCTTGAAACAATTGTCTATTTATGTAGTGTTACTGAGTGAGTTATTTCGATGAACTGTTTTATGTTTCGTCCGCAAAAATTGCTAAAAACCTGTAGATTAAGTAAACATTTTGCTGAGCGAGTTATTTGGATGAACTGTTTTTTGTTTCCCGTCTGTTATATTGAGGTTGAGAGTGGTGTGCATGTATTCTCTCTCATGGATGGCTTAGAATGAGCCAGGCTCCTGCACTTTCGTACTTTCATAGTCCTTCGTGCTTGTAAGTTATTTTTGATGATGGGACATTCGATTTGGCGATCGATTTCGTCGGATATGATCTAGGAACTATTTAGAAATTAAATTTTATAATTTTTTTAATTTCATTTGTCTAGTGAAGGAGTAGCTTAAAAATAAACAGTTGAAAATAAAAATTTTATAAAAAATAGTGATAATTGACTTAAATTTTAAATCAGAATAGATCTTGCTATTGATGTTAAATAGAACTTTTTTATTAAGGTTTTATGTAATTTAGATTGTTTTTACAAAGTTGAATTTGAAAACGTGTTACATCAGCTGTTAAAATAGTCATTTTTGAGACATTTTGATCACGTAATAAATGATATCGAAAAATTATGAAATTTAATTTTTAGATAATTTCAATAGCGTAGATTATGATTAAGAGATCGTCAAATCGAATGTTCTATCATTAAAAATAGGGGCAATTGCTTATATACTTCTGAAAAGTTTCCGACTTTTCGATCACTTTTCGATTTATCCCTCTTAGAAGGCTAATATTGAAAATATCCTCTTTACGTTCCAACCTATTTCTAATATAGCCCTAGAGTTAAAATCTATTAATTAACTCTGTTAACTCTGTAAAATTACTATTTTGTCCTTTCAAATATACCCTTTAACCATCACTGACTTTCTTATTTGCCCTTAAAGTCAGGGGCACAAAAAGTATTTTAACTTTTGGTCTTTTCCAATATATCCTTCTACCGTCACCAACATTTCTTATTTGCCCTTAAGTTAAAGGCAAAATTGACATTTTCCTTTTTTTTTAAACTATAGTAAATGTTTAACTCACGTTTAAACCAAGTTAACTTAACAGGAGATAACTGCGGGGGTATTTTGCAATAACGGTGAAACATATGATGTGTATTTTAGAAAAAAAAAAAAAAAGAAGAAAAGAGTAGGGGGATAAATCGGATATTTTCAACGTGTGAGGAGTATATAGGCAATTATCCCTTAAAAATAACTTACAACTAGGAAGTCCCTCTATACTTTCCAAAGTATAGGATACTGTAGTCGGCTTAGAATAATGGTTTGCACTTTCGCCGAGTTGTGTATCGTGCTGTAGCAAGTTGGATTTCTTGAATCCTGCTAGTTTGGGGAGGAAAGCTTTGGAATCATGGAATAGTTTCTTTCTGAGGGCCACTTTGTAGAATATAAACTTTAGACCGTACGGTCCAATAATTTAAATTTTCTTCCAAATAAAAAATAAATGATATATGCACGTTCAAAAGATTTACACCTCTCAATTTGAAAATATAAATAAATTTTTTAAAATTTTTAATATTAAAAAATCTTAATATTAAAAAAAATTGATAAGCCAAGTGTGAAATATTAATCTTTTTTTTTCTTTTTTTTTTTTTTTGAGAGATGTGAAATATTAATNTGCAAAGAGCGAAATTAGCACATTATACCTTGCAAAGAGCGAAATTCGTTTGAAATGCTGTGCCTTTTTAACAAATCCCTTTAATTTGGTTCTTTTTCTCTTTCTTTTTGTATGTTTACCCCACATGCTCTTCAAAATGCTAGTTATTAAGCAAGTTTAGTTTATTGTTGCATGATTTTGTATCACATTGTAAGTGCTTTTATCCTTTCTAGTTACACTAAGAGGACTTTTATCCATGCATCAAGCTGTCACAAATATGAACAGTACATGAGGCACTAGTGTTGCGAGAAACATATTTTGGGGCTTTGTATGCATGCATGCATGTCCAAATAAACTAACGTGCGGATAAAAAACACACTTCACACTTCACACTTCACACTTCACACAGCAGAACCGTTGGATTAAAATCTAACGCCCATAGTTTCCTTTTCCCACATGTTTTCACACTTCACACAGCACAGCTGCCTCTCTTTCTTTCTCTCTCTCTCACACAACCACACCGCACAGGCGCAATAGCGCACACCCCCGCAGGCCGCAGGCGGCAGCACTACTGCACTCTTCGCCATTCGCACACTCTTGGCAGCCGATTCTTCGCCGTTCGCAAACTCCTGGCAGCGAACTTCGGCAGCGGCGCTAACGAGCCGATTCACGAGCTAACGAGCTAATGAGTAAGGTAGCATTGAATAATCGAGCTAACGAGCCAAACACGAGCTAGCTCGATTAAGTTGCAAGCCGATCACGAGCCGGAGTTTTCGAGCTCGTCGTGAGCTCGAGCCGAACAGGAGCCGATCTTGAAGATGTTCGAGCCGAGCTCGAGCCTGCTCCAGCTCGCTGGAGCTTGGCTCGTTTACAGCCCTAACTGCTAGTAGGTATACATATAGCAGTGGTCAATCATATTTTGCAAAAACGATATAGAGCAAAAGTATAAAGATATACTTATTCATTCTGCGGTTGAATCATAAAAGTAATATTTTAATTAATCCTAATACTATATTACTTATTAAAAAAATAAATTATTTCTTATCTTACTATTATATTGCCTGTAACGCCATCTCTCCTCAAGGAATGATTCGCTTTTTGTGTTTTTGAATAATTTTTCGGCCAATTTGCAGAAAAAATTCACAAGCTTTGAGCTTTTGTAAAACTGGATCGCCTTTTTCGATTTTGCAGATTCAGTTTGAATTTTCAGTAAACTAATCAAAATACTCTTTTTTTTTTTCTCGTGTTCTTTTTTTTTTTCTCACCGAAGAAGGCTGCAGAGGCGAAGGCAGAAACGGCCCGCCTAGCCTCTGCCCCTCATGCTCTCGCCCTCACCCGCACACCCCCCGCCCTCCTCACCTCTGACCCCGCCAAGGCCGCATTGCGACTTTTTTTTTTTTTCTTTTCTCCGATCCTCCTCCACCGCCTCCGCGGCACCGCGTCCTCTTCCTCCGCCTTCGCCCTCCACCTCCATTGCAGTAGATTTTCTACCCGCCAAACAAATCCGCCGTCCCCACTGCCGCCGCCGGCAACGAAAAGGAAGTGCTTCTCGGGGTCGAGAAACATGCTGGCGAGGGAGAGGGAGAAAATAGTTACACTCTTATGAGGGCAGTGGTTGCGATAGAGAGCAATGGAGAGATCATGACAAAAAAAATTATAGAGAGAGAAAAAAATAAAAAATAAAAATAAAAAAAATTTCTACAAAAAAGATAAAAAATTATAGAAGAAGGAAGAAGATGATGAAATTAAATATTAAAATAAAGTTACACTGTTTTAAATAAAAGTTGTACTCTTACACTCTTTGGGATGAGAGTTACATTCTTTAGACGAAAGTTGCACTCTTTGGGTGAAATTTACACCATTTCTTTTTCTCTTCTTCCACATCCTCCTTCCCCTCTGCTTTCTCATCCTCCTCCTCCTTCCTCCTACTTCTTCGTGCTTACGGTGGGGAAGGGCGTGTACGTGTTTACGCTGGACCCCATGTATGGCGAGTTCGTGCTGACCCAGGAAGACGTGAAGATACCGCGAGCGGGCAAGATATACATGTTCAACGAGAGAAACTACTAGCTGTGGGATGACAAGTTATACATGTTCGTGCTAACCCAGTACATGGACAGCCTCAAGGACCCTGGGCCATCAGGGAGGCCCTACTCTGGGCATTCATCTGGCATCAAATTTACAACCTATAATAATGAAGGGAAAACATAAAATGCTTAATGATCGGCACTACCAACAACTTTTTCGTTCTTTTTCCTCTTAAGTTCCCTACCAAGGTATTATCAACTTAAATTTCACAGTAAATAGTTACACCTTTTCTATCCTTAGGAGGATTCTTAAGAGGAAGAAGGAGGAGGAGGAAGAAGAAAAGAAAGAGAAATGATATAAATTTTACCCAAAGAATATAACTTTTCTTTAAAGAGTGTAACTTTCATCCCAAAGAGTGTAATTTCTGTCTCAAACAGTGCAACTTTCATTTAAAATTGTGCAAAATTTTTTAAAATAGTATAACTTTATTTTAACAGTGCAATTTCATCTTCTTCCTTCTTTTATGATTTTTTATCTTTTTTGTAGAAAAAAAATATTTTTTATTTTTATTTTTTATTATTCTTATTTTTTCCATTTATTTTTGGTTACGACCTCTCTCTTGCCCTCTATCGCAGCCACCGCCCTCGCCGGAGTGTAACTATTTTTCTTCTCCTCCCCGCCAGCGTGCTTCTTGGCCCAGAGAAGCACTTCCTCTTCGTCGCCAGCGACAGCGATGGGGGCGACGGGTTTGTTTGACGGATAGAAAATTTGCTGTAGTGAAGGTGGAGGACCACGAAGGCGGTACCGTCCTTGCTATCGTCGCGGAGGACCACGAAGGCTGTGGAGGGGGCACGCGGCCCACCTACCCCAGAGGGCGGCGGCAGGCGCAGCCTCGGCGGGGTCGGAGGCGAGGAGGGCAAGGGCTGCGCGGGTGAGGGCGAGGGCATGAGGAGGACCGTTTTCGCCTTCATCTCCGCCGCCTTTTTGGGAGAGAAAAAAAAAATGCGAGAAAAAAAAAGGAAAGAGAAAAAGGTATAAGGGTATTTTGGTCAGTTTATTAAAAATTCAGATCGAATCTGCAAAATCGAAAAAGGCCGCCCAGTTTTACAAAAGATCAAAACTTGTGGATTTTTTTTAATGTAAATTGGCCTAATTTTTCTTCTTTAAACTTTTTTCATAAAGGGTTAATTGCATATAGGTTCTTATAGATATAGTGAATTGTAAATATATTCCTACAAAATTCAACTTTCATATGTTGTCCGTGCAACCTGCAAAAGAATGTTTTCAAATGTGTCCCTGCAGTTAGGATCTGTTAGAAAAAATTAGTTAATCATAGGTAAAGTACTTAACCCTAGTTAGTTAATGGGGTAAATTGACATTTTTACCCTCTTCAATTAAGAGTAGGACTTTTGGAGGGATATATTTGTGGAGTTCGGTTGGGATACTATCGATACCACTAAGGATTTGGTGCTATCAAGTTTTCCACCGTTAGATTTAACCCTTTGATTATTTTTACCCGTTAGATTATACTATTCAACAAACCACTCACTCAACCCTAAAGGGCCCATATCATCCTAACTACATATGTCTCAATCCAAGGGCTAAAAAACTAATAGCACCAATAGCTTGGTACTATTGATAGTATTTCAGCCTAGTTCTATATTTGTGATGGCAAAAAGTCATTTTATTTATAAAATAAACAGTGCTTTAACGGTAACAAACTAGAAAGACATATTTGAAAATATTAGGACTTTTGCAGGAACAACATATAAAAGTTGAACTTTGTAGGGATATATTTACAATTCACTATGTTTGCAAGGACCAGTATGAAATTAACCCAAAAAACAAACAATACCAACTCTTACTTAAGTAGAAAAAGATCGGAGCCCCCACTTTCCCGCCATAAATTAAATGAAGTTAAAAAGAAAAGAAGCTAGGAGAGACCATTGCCTAAATGAAAGATTTTTTGTGACCGCTCAAGCCACTGTCGCTGCCTCCGTTGTGATCGCCGTTGATGTAGCCGAATCCATTGCCATTGTCGCCACCGCCGCCATGATCGCCGCTGATGTAGCCGAATCCATTGCCATTGTTGCCACCGCCGCCACAATCGCCGCTGATGTCACCGAATCCATCGCCGCTGCCAAAGCCGGTTTCGAATCACCTCACAAAAGAAGGATTTGATGAGAGTGTAATATGCTGAACCTTAGCAAATTGGCAAGGTTACAGTATCAATTTAGGCTTGATTGAGTTGGAGATGTTTTACGCAAAATAGACGTAAAAACGGACTTTGAAACTCAAGATTTAAATATTTTGGACTAAAGTTGAAATACATAACTTTTAAGGGAATTTTAGAATTTTTGCATTTAAGTTGGTGGAGTGCACCAAACTTCTCTCATCCTTATCTTATTTAACATAAGGTAGAGAGAGAAAGAGGTTGGTCGAGGAAGAAAATAAAAGAGAAGAGGTTTGGTTTTGTTCTAGCGAGCGAACGAGTCGAGCGCGCACACGTGTTTTTTTTTTTTTTTTTTTTTTTTTTTTTTTTTGTGTTTCGACATTATCACAATATTATTATTTCTCGTTTAGATTATTTTGATAAATTTTTTATAGAAATTGATAGTTAGAAACTGATTTTTTTATACATTTTATGAGCTGATTTCGTGGCTGTCGTTTTCATTAAGAGAGCTGTAGCATACCATCTGACTATTTCAACTGTCGTCCTATTTCTTGGGTTTGTGATATAAATGGGTTCCGTGTTGTCAAAATTGGCGGACTAATTTCTATGTCCATATTATATTATTTAACCTGTAAGATGAACTGTTGATATAGTTGAGATAATAGTGAAAATTTGATATATGCTAATAGAGTAAATTAAGATATATATATGTGTGATATTTTTCTAAAAGTCAATAGACAGATACAGATAGTGTCAGACTATAACTGTATTTTGGACATTATGACAGTATTATCATGATATGTTTGATCATAGCATTGACCACAGCCTACATGCTATATTAAGTTTGACAGTGATACTATACTCGGTTGGGGTAACGCCCTGCAAGTGCTACTCCGGAGATTGGGGTATGAGATATTATTATGGCATGGGTCAGACAGTATTTTGTGTGGTAGCGGATTACTATAGGTGGGTGCTGGACACGAGGTGGCGCAGACTAGACCTGACTGTTGAGTCGGTCACTATAATTGGGCATTATTGAAGTATTTCATTTAGTTTCTAGCTAATAGATGCATGCAAAACGTAATTTACAATTTTAGCTATATTGTAGAGGCATGATAGTAGCAGTTATTTTCAGCAATTATTCATATTAGTACATGTTCCTTCGTATTGCTCAGTATTTACTATTTTTGCCTCTTATGGACCTAGTGGTGTAGACCATCGGCGTTGACGATTGTACCCACTGGAAACTATTGATTATAATTCCCATATCCTCTTATTTAATATTTTATTTCAAAACCTTCAGCACCAGCAACTGATCGAGGTCAGGGGATCACGGATAGGTTACATCTCCTACCCTTCTTGTGTGTGTAGTTGGACCACTTATTAGTGAGCATCCTATACAGTATTTTGATACTTCGAGTGGTCAGAGATGTTGTACCATTTTGAAGACTAGTGTGGTGATAATTGTAAATCGTTATAGTTTTGCTATAATATATAGTTTTATTTTCCTCTGATATCTATTATTGTTAGATTTTAGTTAATTTTGTTGAACAAGTTTTGTTGACGCTTCATATGTATAAGGTATACCCTTACGCATGTGACGGGATTGTTGGATTTTAACCAATAATAAACTTTGATGATAACAAACAAATTTTGGATTTTAATTTGTTACTTAGCAATTTCAGGTTGTAGTTGAATTTAAAGTGGCTCAAGCCGAACCGAAATTGATCAAAAGTAACCATTTAATCAAATTGTTCAAATTGGTCCGGACAAGATCAAATTGTACCAAATTGGATGCAAGTGCCACAACAATAATTTGAAGGACTTCTTTACAATTTTTTGGATTTGAGCCGGTCAACCTAGTCAAGTTAACCAACTCACCTTTTGGGTTTGATTTGAGCTTAACGTCAAATTAGCCATTATTTTAATATGGTATGAAAGTGATTTTATGCATGGTATAAATTCAAAATTGATTTTATTATTGCATGAATTTAAAAAATATAAAATATGATATAAATGAGTTTTATAAATATAGTATTATTTCAAAAGCTTTTACAAATATGAAATGAATTCAAAAAATTTTACATTTGTAGTATTAATTTAAAAGGATTTCACAAATTTGGTATAATTTCAAATGGGCTTTTCAATATAGTAATATTTCAAATGTGTTTGCAAATGTGGTATGGATTCAAATTTATTTTGGAATTAATTTAAATGCATTTGCAAATATAGTTAAATTCAAATTAAAATCAATTATAATTTAATCATATTTTTGTTCCCTTTTTGAAATGATGGCTAGTGTATTTAAAGAGAGGCTTGGATGTTGTTTGGGATATAATTTCAGAAAAATTCTCTAAGTCCTAATTGTTCATTGATTTGTAATTGTGAGCTTCAATGAGAGGTTGTAAAAGAAGTTTTGTGTGGTTGTAAGCGGCTTTGGTCTTGCTCTGTTCAAAAGGCCAAGTGATAGTGAAATCGGTACTTCAAGGAAAAGAAGGACCGGATTAGAGTAAGCAGAAAGGCCGAATCAGAATAAATCATCTGTATTATCTGAGTTTGATTTTCTTCTTTTATTTGGTTGTGCAATTTTTATCTGGATTTAATTTTACTTGAGTTTTTAATTGTCAACTAATTCACCCCCCTCTCATCCTAGTTGCCATTTGATCCTTCATGTTAACGTAGCCCGAGCTTCCGCTGTAATCCGAAGCGAGAGAGAGAGAGAGAGAGAGAGAGAGAGAGAGAGAGAGCGCGCGCGAGAGAGAGGGGGGAGGGGGCCAGGATTTGATTGTGTGGATGCTAACAAGAGAGAGAATGATTTAGAGAGAGAAAAATTTAGAGAGAGAAGGATTTAGATAGAGAGAAAGAGAGACATCCGACGAGAGTTAGAAGAGAAGAAAGAATGATGGGGGACGAGAGAGAAAGGAGAGAGGAAAGACCTACCACATGAAAGAGGGAAGACCTGCCATATGAAATAGAGAAAAGAAAGAGAGAGGAAAGGTGATAGCCCACCATGTGGAGAGAGTGAAAGAAAAAAACACCACATATATTAACGAATCTGTCAAATTATATAGTGTATAGATAAATAGATTATATTAGATTTTTCTATACATTTTATGCGGTAAAACTTGAGTACTTTTAGAAGTAAATCAAATCATTTACTCCCATATTATTTTCAACTATAGGGCATTCAAATAGACGATCGACACCGTAAACTCAATCTAAACTATTCAAACTTCTTAGTTTCCAAATTTCACAATTTTTTCAACGTCATTTGCCTATTATTCAAGTGATCTTATAATTGATTATTTTTTATGACTAATATAAGTTTGTAACCATTTGGTTGCTAGGCAAATGATATCAGAAAATTATGAAATTCAATTCTTATGAAGTTCAAGTAATGTAGACTATGTTCGACAGTGCCGATCATTATTTAGAATGCCGCTTCACCAGAAACGATATGAAAGTAAACCTACCTAGTAAAATTCGATTTGTTTCGTTTTGTTAGGCCTGGAAACTAAATAACTAATACACACAATTTTTTTTCATTTTCTCGATAAATATCATTTTTGTAGTGTTCTCATCAACTAAGTCTCAATTTGTGGCTGTGCTTAAACATATCTCCAAATGAAATCAAAGCTTTGCCTTTAACAAAAACCTACGACCTTATTATAAACAAACAAGATAACAGATACACAAAGCATGCATAGACAATTTTTAGGGAAAACTTCAAATACCACCCCGTGATTTCGCACTTTTTCACTTTAATATTCTGTGGTTTAAGGGAAAACTTCAAAAACCCCCCCTGTGGTTTCGTGCATTCTCACTTTGCTACCCTGTGGTTTAAAACGTATCAATTTACCCCCCTGTGGTTTCATTTTTATCTTTTCGGAAGCTTTTTCGTTAATATTTCGTTAAATTATATACAAAAAACTTCAGATAACCATCTATATTTATCGAATAGTCACTTTAGTATCCTTTAATTTTAACTTTGTCACTGATTTTAAAAAAAAATAATAATAAAATTGATAACAAAAAGATAAAAACGAAACCACAGGGGGGCAAATTGATACGTTTTAAACCACAGGGTAGCAAAGTGAGAATGCACGAAACCACAGGGGGGGTTTTTGAAGTTTTTCCTTTAAAATATATCAATTTAGTAACCTGTGGTTTTATTTTTCTCTTTTTATTATCCCCCCACTAATTTTTTTTAATTAAATTAGTAACAATGTTAAAACTAAATGGTGCTAAAATGAATATTCGATAAATCTAGGTAGGGTATCTAAAATCTTTTGTATATAATTTAACAAAATATTAACAAAAGAACTGATGAAAAAAAAAAAATAAAACCACAAGATACTAAATTAACATATTTTAAACCACAAAATATTAAAAAAAAAAAAACGAAACCACGGGTGGCATTTGAAGTTTACCCTAATTTTTAATGTCATAGCATGGATGAGTAACATTGAAAGGTTACAGGAATTGATGATCGGCCCAAAATAATAATTTGTAGGTCTGCTAATATACCAGGAACTGCAAAGGAAAATTTTGCAATAGGAGTAACAAAACCAAGGACAGCAAATGGTGCTGCAGAAATTGCAACCATACATCATCACTGTTTCAACAGAAGAAAGATTCACAAAATTGCACATGATATAGCCCTTCCATAAAAGCCAAGAATAGAAAAAAGAACAGTAATAAAACCTATCATTCTAATTGGCTGATAATATCTGAGACTTTCAGACCAATATATATACATATCACACAATCTCCTTATTGACAAAATTTACCCACATTGCATTCCGAATGCCCACTAGTTCTATCTACGAAATGATCAATGTGTCACCCCGCCCTATTAAGGAAATATGAAATTTACTTACATCAAGGCGAGCGCTTTGGAGTCGCTTTAACCACGAAGAGATGCTCTGGGAACCGCCGGCAAGCCTAGCTCATCCTCCATCTGCAGCGAAGTACATGGACAGGTTTTATATTCGCAATGCAGTAAACAGATTCGTGCTGCATAATGCCGGCTCCTATTTACTGAACAAAACTTGTGAACTTCCCCTTTAATGAAATTCCAGCTAAGAGAATTCGTTCTACTGTTTTATCTACTTGTTATTAGCTCTATCCGCACCAATTTTACGTACAGTGGTGCATTACATTGCGAAGAAAGTGCCCTAAAGCATGAATGCATGTCTCCGATATAATTGCTATTCCGCCATCGATGATGCAACAAGTCCAAGATTTTCATAGAACAGAAAATTGAAATTAAGTATGTTTGCATCAAATAACGCTTACTGTATCACTACTGCATAATTCATTGGTTTCCTATTGAAGTTTGCTTCCTCATAACTCGAAGGAATCAGACATGATCGGAATCCAAAATGAGCTTTATCTTTCTAATTGTAAAAAAAGTGGCACAACCTAGAAGAATATCTATTCAAATATTAACGAAAACATACAGACCTCACCTGATAAATAGCACATTTTAAAATAAGGCACCTAAACTCTAAAATGTTAACTTAAATTGCCCAACAATCTACTATTTTGATTTCTCCATCTGTATGCATGTGTGAGCGTGCATGCACATGTGTCGGAACTTAACAGTATTCGTAACAGTAATTGTAACCTTTTTTTAATGGAATACTTTGTTGCCCAACCAAACATTTCACGACTTTAAAAGATATCGTTGAGTTCGAATAGGAATTCATAGAATTTTCTGAAAGAATTGTAAGATTAGTTAGCAAAATTAACATCGAATTTAAAATGCCCAACAGTACAGGTAAGCCCCCCATGTTTTTACCCAAATATTTCCAATGGAATGAGATATTCCAGAAATCATAACACCTTGCATAATTCTTGCTGGATTTCATTACTTCAATCATGTGACAATGTATGACATACGCTCAACAGTTAACACTGTAATGTTAAAGATTATATAAGTGATAAAGAGGCTACCGGGGCGCTGTGCCAGTTAGGTTGTGCTGCTGCAGCCTGGCCTGTAGGTGCTGCAGGCAACGTCATTTCCTCCTCCAACTCTGTCTCTTTATCTGGTTGAAGATAGGATGGGACCGCATTAGGTTCCGTCTCCATTCCCATGTCAGCTTCCAAAGCATCTAACTCTGCTCTTGACAAACAGAAGAAATTAGGGCTTTGAACAAGATATATGTATCCAACAATTATGATTTAAAGAAAGATAAAAATGTGCGAGATGTGCTCAACTATAGGCCATTTTAAATAAAATAGAACCCTCAATTTCACTTTTTTTTCTGATTAACAACTCAGATTTTGCTTGTTTAATTTGAGTCATTTCTGTTAGTTGAATTTGGAATTCCGTTAAAATTAATGGCTTCATTAACTAAAGGCCATAAATTTATCAGAACCCAAAGTTTTGTACTTAAAAAGCAGAGAGCGTGTGTTAAATTTAACAGAAACTGCACATTCAACTGATGGATATAACCTAAAATCAAAATGAACCAATATTGAGGGGCGTCAATCAAAATTAATACTAATTTTGCCTTGAAACAATTGGAAACGGTGAGCAAAAGAATGAAAAATAGAGGCCCCATTATTTAGGAAAGGTTCTTCCTACCGCCCAAAAGATCTTCCTCATCAATGTCATCAGGGACATTGTAGTTTCTGCCGAGAGATTCTTGTACTTCATTGCTCCTATCCATCAGATCCATCATCTCATCTTGCATACGCTGCATATTACAATAAGTTAGTGGAGTTTCCGGTGGAGTTTCCAATCTTAACAGTCAATAAGAAAAAAAGAAGGCGATCATATAATTCTATCAAAATGTTGCGTGACAAGAGCTATATGAAGACGCACTACTAGCCTTTACAACTAAATCTCCTCAAAAGTTTCCGGCAGTAGCAGAAGCAAATGCTTCAGATTGGAACATCCACTTTTGGAAGCCAAAAATAATTTCAGCTTCCTACCAGCTCAAAAGTACTTGGTTTCGGAAAGCTTTTGCTTCCTGAAGTATATAAGTTGCCCGAGATACCAGGCCAAAAAGGCATCGAATTGACTCTTTGAAACTAAACTTTCATGACTTTTTTAAATTAAACTCAACAAGGGAACAACAAACGTACATCTATGTCATCGATATTCACAGTTCGCATCACTCCTTTTAGCTCTTTATTGGCAGACTGCAAAGCTGTCATCTGCAAGAGTAAAATCATACAGAACAAACATATTAGCTGGCATAGAAGTCATCATCGGAAGTTTATTTTTCGGCAGAACGTTTTCAAGGCATACAGTTTGCTTAGCATCTTTTAGTCCCTCTGCAGCAAAAGCAACTTGGTCAAGGTTAAAGGTCTGATTGTAAAGCGTCTCCTGCTGTGCTTCATACCTAAATTAAATAAAGATGTTTTATGAGAAATAACTAACATTGCACTATAAACAACCTAGTGGAGAAACTATCAAAATATCATGCATTGACTGTATGATAAGACAAAGCAGACATATATGAGCTACACAAAGTAGCGACAGTCTGGCGTTGAATCCACTTCGAGCAAAGCTCATAGGTATAGTTTCCATCAACCGAAGTTAAAAACTTTCACAGGCTATTTGGGCATTGCTGCAATTAGTACACAACTAACAAACACGAACGTTAGGTCCTAACTTGTAACTGTCAAAAAATTGACCAACATCATTCCATACCAAGCCACCAATGCCACACCATTTCATCGGGGTCCAAGTTGCTGTTCTCAACCTTCAAGTGAACTTTCTTCATTTATCCCAATGACAGATAATATATGTTTTCGAACAAAATATTTACACTTGGTCAGAGCCATTCCTAAGTTCCGGCCATTCCATGAGGTCATTGGTTCAATCATTCAACATTTGGTAGGTTAAATTCCTGCATTATATTTTAATGGGTTAAGTACCCCTCTCTTACTTCACATATCAATTCCATGTAGATTTACTATCCATTATACACATGAGTGGAGGAGTCAAATATATTACCGGATCTTTTAGGCAACTTGATATAACAAAAAGTGTCCTAAATGCCCTACATTCCAAGAGTTCCTAGATTCAATTCCCACAAACACCTTATAGTGGCATTTCCTGTTTCCTGATTCTTCTCTTACCTCTCATGTTAGTGCACATGGACGGTCCATGCTCTCCACCATCCACATGAGAGGGGGTGTTAAGACTATTCTCAGACCATTTCCTATCATATCAATCTTTTGGGCAGCAATGAAAACAAAATTGTTTGGTACTTCAATAGAAGATAGAATCTCTTAGATAGATTTGCACAATCATTTAGGGAAACACCAAGTGCTCTTTCTACAACCCGGCCACTGCAACCATGTAGTAATAGGTTACACTGGCTAATAAAATTGTCTTCAACTTAACACTGTTTCTACTACATCAATCAGGTTTCTACTACATCAATCAGGTCTAAGAAGATTTTAGAATGGCTAAAAAGAAAAGGTAATTTAAAATGAGTGATTTGTAACTGAATAAAGGTGAAAATATCAGAGGTAACTACAGAAATGCTAACGCAAATAATGCAATATCCAATATAAATGATGACTGACACAAGTAAAGCATAAGTGTTTCTTGCGAAGCTATGAAGAACTTAAATCATAATGCTTCTAAACAACCTAAATTTACAGCCTCTCCAAGTGACAGAAAACAGGCAAAATGCTGATGGTCCACGTGATATTGACTTAAAAGTCTCATGAACTTTTTACCCAAAGACTTCGATCTGTGAACTCACTCATTTATTGCTTTTCCATTCGTGAGTGCTTAGAATATCTTATAGAACATGACCTTTTCAAATAACTTTTTTCATCCTGTTCAAGCACAATGAAACAAGGAAAGGAAATCATTTTAGAGGGAAAGCTTGGTTTTTCTATACAGTGACAGATGGAAAAGCAAAATATAAGAACGTTCAGAGACTGAAGTGTTTAAGAGTAAAGGGACTAAGTTGCAGTATCAGGACGATACACGATTATCCATACATTTTGTCCACAAATATAAGGACAAGGAAAATATATCATACATCTTCCTCTGTTTAAGTACTCTCATGGCCCGAGCTTTGATAGCATCCTGAGCAGGACCAGGACGAGTCTTCTTAATTTGTTCCCTATATCTAGCCAACTCAGTATCAAGCTTTCTGATCTTTTCATCAACTGTCTCCCCTCTTTTGTTTATCTGCAAAAGAAAATTATCACAAAGTCATATTCCAAGGCATGATTTTAGGAAAACAAGCTTGATGGCATAAAATAATGCATCAGTACGACCATAAAGATGTTAAACCAAGTACTACTAATAGGGGAAATTGGATAGACAGGAGATATCAATGCAATAAAGATAAGCAGGTAGAAGATTGAACAGCGAAGCTGGACAGTTATCTAAAGAAACAAATGAACTAAGGTCATTTTAGAGAAAGGATTCATTTCTCTCCAAACTGTTCTATCACTAACCATCAGGCAGTCCAGTCCAACTTACCAATACCACCAATCATACAATTAGTGAAGTCGAGCTTACATTCAGCTCACACTCGTAGGAATGAAGCTGAAGGTGATTGAAAAAGACAAAGCTAAAGCAGAGAACAAAATGGCGAAGGGTTGTTATCTTTGAAGAGTTCATGAATCTTCTTATGGGAAAAGAAGCATTTGCACTGAGCCGATTCCTCCTCTTTTATTGCAAAAACATTAAGACTTCTTAACCATAATAAGCATGCCAATGCTGTGAAGCTGGCTACAAATGTAAAGTGTCTAAGAAAATGATCGACTAGACTAGAACCAACTAGTTAAGAACATAACATTTGCAGAATAAAATATGGCATTACATCCTAAACCAAGAAAGGAAGTTGCATGAAATCCTACTGCTTGGAGAACAGTTAGTGTTGATTCTCTCTGTTTCAATTTAACACATTTACATTGAAAAAGGCCGAACAACATTTGATACCTTACTCTCCTGTTCTTGTTACTTTTAGACTTGTTTCCTTTTGTTGTTTCATTAAGTTACTTTTATCGTTTTCTGTTTTAGGCTAGCTTTTATTTGTCTTTACTATTTCCCTCTTTTTTATTGCTCACTGTATCTTTTCTACTTTGAGGTCCCATTACCGCTTTTGCTTATTCATTTTGCTGGTGGATGAAGCAGGTGGAGTTTTTAACTGCTCTTTTTCTCAAAAGGAAAATAAAAAGTCAGAATTATCTGAGTTGTAAAATTTTGGGTAAAATGCGCTACAATTCCCTTGCATTTTAATCAAGTTCCACTTTAGTACTTGAGCTTTTAAGTTGCACATTCGGCGCTGCAAGCATTTTCGAATTTCTTCCCTTTAGCCCTTATTGTCTCGGTGAATTGCACGCACCCCGTGCATCGTTACATCCATGCCTCACAAATCCATCGGCCCTCCATCAATGCCGTAGTTTGAAGCCAACTGTTTCATTTCTAAGTGAAGAAAAGGTTGCAAGTCAATGAATAGTAGAGATTGAAATTTGAGCTGTGCATGGTCCAGGAGTTGCACAGATGCAACGGGTGCAAGCAATAATTGCACTTCTAGTTCTATCACTAGTCGGTAAACACTAAAGTAACATACTTCCAAAAGTTCGGATTTTCGAATTTCCCTTTTCCAGCTTAACTGTTTTTTATTAAAATGACTAGAATTTCATGAACTAGTACCGCAATCAACTGTTTTTCTTCTTTTTTTTTTGTGAGAAAGTACTACAATCTGTAGTTAAATTTTCATCAGCAAACAAACATTTCTCAACCAATCTTAGCCCACTCAAAGTGTATGAATCAAGGATTTAAATGCCTATCGGCACATGCCGTATCTACCGTACTGTATAGTGTCAACAAGATATCGGCACGATACAGTCCCATATCGATGGTATAGCTCAAAACTCTTTTTTAAAAAAAAAAATTAGTAAGTAATTTTCTCAATAAAGTTCAAAAGACTTGATAAGATACATAATAAGTAATGTTAATATTTTGTTGCTAAAGAAAATAAATATTTCATATAATTATGTGTTGGCAAACAGGTATTTTCTTTTGTAACCAGTATGCATCGGCGGTCCGGCACGCACCGTGCCATACAGTGCGGCAAGTTTTCGGCACGACTCTATGCCACGACACTTAAATCCTTTGTATGAATTCACCTATCAAATTACAAAAATTAGAAACTCATCAAACCCGAGGCACAAACATTAACACAACCAAACACATACGTTCAGAGGCACTACCGTATAACCGAAAATTCTAAAAGTCTAACAAAACATAAACTAACTCAGATTACTGCGTAACGATCCAAAGCACCATGTTAACGCAATCGGATCCACAGCTTCAGAGGCCAAAACTTAACGATCGAGAGACTAAAATCCAGAACCCAAAAAAATCGGAAAAATTGGAACAAACGCTAGAGGAATCGATCGAGAGAGAAGAAGGGGGAAGGGGGTGAGTAAAAACCCTATCGGTGGCATCTTGGATGGTCGGGGGCGGCTCCCTCCTCCTCCTCCCGCTATGGATTCCCAAGGATCGAAGGGGAGGGGGAGGGACGCGGCGATCGCCTCCGATGAGGGATTGGACAAGGAGGGAGAGAGGAGAGAAGGGGAAGCGGGATTTTCAAAATTGAAAAGAGGAAGAAGAAGAAGAAGAAGAAGAAGGGGGTGGGTTATTTGGGAGGGAAGGGGGGAGGAGGAGGTCAAATTCTCCGCGCGCACGTAAGCTCACGCGTGGAAACTTCTGACACACGACATGAGCGTGATACGTAGAGAAGCTTCTCGGACTTTCCTTTTTTTTTTTTCCTTTTTTTTTATTTATTTTTTAAGAAAACTTCAAATACCAGTCATTTCCTATTTTTTTATAAAAAATTTCAAATACCACACCTTTGGTTTCACACATTCTCACTTTAATTTCATGTAATTTAAAGTGTACCAATTTAGTATCATGTGATTTTAATTTTATCTTTTTATTATCGATTCCATTAATTTTTTTCGTTAAATCAGTGACAACGTTAAAATTAAACCGTACTAAAGTAAATATTCGATAAACCTAGATGGGGTATCTGAAGTTTTTTTTATATAATTTAACGAAATATTAACGAAAAATGTAACGAAAAGATAAAAATAAAACTACATGACACTATTTGATATACTTTAAACTACAAGATACTAGAGTGAAAAAATGCGAAACCACGGAGGTGGCATTTCAAGTTTACCCTTTCTTAATTTTAGTACACTATAATTTAGGGACCATTTGATTGCATGTATTTCTAACTGCAGTGCAGTTGAAAAGGTATGCATCTATTAAATTTTTATTTAGTATGATATAATTAGGCCCAACTGCTGCAGTCGCATCCACCTGAGAAGGCCCAACTGCAGCAGTCGAAGTCGGCTCACCTATTAAAAAAAAAAATGAAGTGTGATTTTTTTTCATATGATTCTTTTTTTTAACACTCGAGATAGTCGATTTTCAAATATTGAGTTTCCGTGTAAGAAACAGTTTTAAAAAGATTTCGAATGACTTTCATGGATGAATAAATAAAGTTTAAAAACAAAGTCTCTGGATAAGCAGCACTTTTAAATAGGATGATTGTTGTAATGTGTATCGCATCATTCAGCGCTTAAGACGTGTTTAGAAGTATATATCATTTTTAATGATGGCTAACTGTATGAAATTGTATCGCATCTATTGCTTGCGTATTGGTAAATGTAGATTGTGAATTATGATCATGATGTGGTTATTGTTTAGTACGCTGTGCAAATACATTCGAAAAAAATTTTGTGCAACTTTGATTTGTAAAAAGATATTGTTTTAGACCCCGGGGCGTAACAAGAGAGCTGTATGAAATTATCGGGTTTTTTCATAAAATAACCCTCCAAAAATTTCAAATTGACAAAATAATTCTATCAAAATTTTATTTGGAAAACTAACCCTCCTTTTGCCACGTTGGATTTTTGCTATAAAGGCGGTGAATCATTCACCGTCTTATTAATTAACCGTTTATCTGTGTTTAACTTCAGGACTTAGATAAATTTCAATAAATTTAGGGTATTTTGCACTAAAGGCGGTGAATGATTCACCACATTTATAGCAAAAATCTGACGTGACGCCTACGTGGCGAAATGAGGGTTATTTTTTCAAATAAAATTTTAACAGGATTGTTTCTCCAATTTTAAAATTTTGGCGGGTTATTTTATAAAAAAGCCCTGAAATCATCCCTTAATTTGCTAAATAATGTTGTTAAAATTTTTTTTGGTAAATTAATTAATTTTTGCTAACCGGACACCATAGTGGAAATAAAAAGAGACATCATCATGAATTCATAATAAAAAAAAAAGCTAGTGAAGGATGATTCAATAAGGCTTTAAAGATGATGAATTATTCACCATCTTTTTTTAAAAAAAAATAGTTTGTGAGTTTGTTAAAATTATATATTAGTTGTTGAGATTTTTGTATGGTTATTAGAATTGTACGAGGAGAACATATATAAGAAAAGAGTAAAAGATAGTAAATTATTAACTGTATTTAATTATTAAAATTTTAATTAGTAAATTGAAAACATTTTTTTTTAATTTAGCGTCGTAGTGAAAAGAAAATAGATAGCGCCATACTTAAAATAATTTACAAGATGGTAAATTTTTCAGTCTTCAATAAGACTTTAAAAACGATGAATCATTCACTGTTTTTAAAAAATTTTGATTTATGTTTTCGTTAAAAATTATATGTTGGTTGTTGAGATTTTTATGTAGATACTATGATTATATAAAAAAATATAAGAAAACAATAATGAATTATTCTCTTTTTTTTTTTAAGACAAAAATAATAAAAAAATTTACCGCTTTTTTTTTTATGTTTTACTCCAAAAACTTCGACGTATGAAACTAAAAGGGGTAATTTCATCAATACCCCTTTAAAACTTTTAAATTTTGTAGATTCTCTTACAAAAAGAAAAATTACTATGTATACCTTTTAAATATAGAAAATTTATTATCATAATTATTCCTACTGTTAAAGTATGGTTAAATATCGGTTGTCATAAAATGACTAATTTACCCCTTATTATTTATGTTGTTTGAGACTGAGTCCTTCGTTTTATGTACGAAGATCCCTCAACTATACGAATTTTTGAAATGAAGCCCCCCTAACTTTACACTTTTTTTATTAAGACACCTTAACTCTCAACTAAGTTTAAAGAATTTAATTACTTTTTATCAAAAAAAAATGAAATAATTATTTATTTATGCCTAAAAGAATTGCAAAATTTAAGAAAAATTTTCTACTAAAATAACCACAAATAATTCAAATTTGAAAAGACAAATGTACGGAGACCTCCTCAACTATAAACAATTTTGATATGGATCCGCAACTTCTATTTTTTTATTTTTTATTAACACTTCTCAATCCCTAATTTTTTGTTATTATTTAATTTAAAAATTTTATCAAATTTAATAATCGTATTAGTTACTAACTGTAAATTGGCCTAATTCTATAAAAATCAAAAGTTAAAAAGGATCGATCAAAAAAAATAGTTGAGGGGAAATTTCAAAATTTCAAATACGTGAGGGGGTTCCATAATACTTTAAAAAATATATTTAATGTGTCATAGAGGGGTAGATATTGTATTTAACATCTATAATGATATTATTTAACTCAAGATTAATTACTAAGAGGGATATTCTTGAATATTTCTTGAGTTTTTATGAGACCATTCATGATATTTTGGACTTTAGAGGGCTATTGATGAAATTTGAGTCTCCGACAATGGTATGTGCGAAATTTTGCCAAATAAAAAAAATAAAATAAAATATGCACTTCAAAAGTTATAAAATATCTTTTTTTTTTCCTATAAATTAATGAGTTATATCAAAAATACCCTCCATCGCATTGATTAAAAATTTTGGACTAATTTACCACTAGTTACACCAAATTATAAATATGTAGTATCATGTAGGGCTAAAAATTTTGATTAAAAAATACCGTGATTTTTGTTTATGATTCAGTTTATGTATATATTTGTGTGTAGTTAAAGTTAATTCTTTTTATCAATATCAAATGGGCCTCATGTTAATCATAATAAACAATTAGCTGAAACTAAAGATATATTATACTTTTTTGTGAATTTTCACTCAATTGGGTCAACTTGTGTGTGTTAATCATCGTGTTTGATGATTAGGTCGCCTAAGTACACGTGTGTTATCCCTCAAGTAATACTGATGAATTACTTTGTGGGACGGATGTCACGAAGGACTAGATAACCCTCCAATGTTTCTGATCTAAGTATTGCTTAGAGCATAAGTCCTCTTGTTGTGGCCGACGTGCGTGACATGTAGAAGTAGACGCAAGTCCTGACTTGGTGTCAGGACCGGTAATTGTGACGTTCTGGTAATTTCCATCCTAGCGGATACTGACACATTACCAATATTAGTAATTGACGGACTTCCCCTATAAAAATAATATTCGGGAGAGAATTGGAAAGGCACCTTATGAAGCCTTGTATAGGGAGAAAATGCTACCGTCCGCCGCATCGGGGTGAGGTTGGTAAGAAATCTATCTTGGGCCCAGACATAATGCAAGAGGCCGCAGCGAATGTTTGCTTCGTGCGCGAATGACATGGTGGAAGTTCGACGTAGAGCTATGTGAACAAGCGTTGGCGTGAATTAAAAATTGAAGTAGGAGATCATGCCCCTGTTTCTGCCATGCGAGCGCCAAGTTGGACAGATGCGAGTCATATTAAGTTGAACATGGTGATTCAATCACCGTATTTAAATACAGTACTAGATTACCGTGCTCATACCCACACTATAAATCCTATTTTTCAACTCAAAGGACAATGAAAATTAAAGAAACATGGTGAAAAACACGAAAGGAACATAGTAATCCAGTCACCGTATTTAAATACGGTGATTGAATTATCACGTTCAATTTAAAAACGCTTGCATGACCTTTTCCTATTCAGCAAGGTGCTCACATTGTTTGGAAGAGAGTTATTTCTAAAAATACAAATTTACTGGGGCTATTTATTACAAAAAAAAAAATGACGGGGCTAAATGCATGGAAACCCCTAATTATTAGTGAAACAAGAGGTGGCAGGACACAAATAGCACTATGGATTAATTTGCTCAAACTGGAGTTTATTCAAAAACACCGTTTCAATGGAGCTTTTAGTTAGCACCAAGGGTGCGTTTGGTTCGCATTATGAAAGATTACTAGAAATAAAAGATATCCGAGAATTTTATTCCTATTCATCCTATTACTAAGAATGTGGAATTCCTGTGTTTGGTTCGCACGGTAATATTAATTAGTTTATATTGCAAAAAATATACAATTAATTAATTAATTAATTTAAATAATTTTAGATAATGTTACCAAAAGTTTCAACATCTTTTTAGAAAAAAGAGAGAGAGTATAAGTTAGAGAGAGAGAGCATAATTAAAAAAATAGAAAGAAAAATATAGTCGAAATTAGAGGGAGTGAGAGAGTTGAAATTTTAGAAAGAGAGAGAGAGAAAGCTTAGTTTAGAGAGAGAAAAAAAAGTTGAATTTTAGAGAGAAAAATAAGTTTAGAGAGAGATATAAGGTTAGAGTGTAAAGAAAAATAATATCAATTAGCCGGCGGGTAGGAAGAAAAAAAGAGATTAGATATATTATGATTATCCCAATCCATTAATATGAGAATACCCACCCTCCCTCAAGGGAATAAAATTAGTACTTTGGGGTGAATCATATTCCCAAGTGAATCCAATATTACCAACTAAATTACTTAGTGCGTTTAGCCAAACACCGTCATATTTTTTTATTCCCATTGGATTATTATGAATCTTTAAAAGATAGCGCGAACCAAATGCGCCCTAAAGGTTTTCTCATAAAAATCATTTCAACATCTTCCTACACCAGTAAAATCAAAAGCTTCAAAACCAAGATAGACGGGTGTATATTATACACCCTCTTTCCGATGCATGCCAAATGATCCTATAAAAATTTTATTTGGCCTACTAATTCTATTTTGTTCAACTCAGCATCAAGGTGAATAAGAATTAGAAAACGGTGAATCATTCTCTCCGTTCTTAATAAAATTTTAAAAAGGATGAATTATTTACCCTTTTTTCATTCGCAAAGAGTATATAAATCACCGTTTCTTTCTATATCATATAGTATTCTAACAACTAAATAAAAATTTCAACAATTCACATATAATCTTAACAACTCAAAAAAATCTTAATAATCTATCCATACAATCCTAACAATCAAATAAAATTTTTAATAATTCACAGACAATCCTAACAATATCATAAAAATCTATAAACAACGATAACAAGTTGAAAAACGAAAAGTGATTCATCGCTTTCTAAAGATGGTGAATGATTCACTGTCTTTCTAGTTTTTGTCCAATATGGTACTGAGCTGGCACGAAGAGAATTAGTTTGTCGAATAAAATTTTAGAAGAATCATTTGGTCAATTAGAAATTTTTAAGGGTTATTTTTTTAAAAAAAAGTCTGATATTTGACACTACCTTTCTTTTATTTTATTTTTTTTTTTTAATCAAGCTTGCAGACAATCTATATGAACTTCAACTCCCAAGTGTAAGAGTCCAAAATTTGGAGGCAGGATTTCATAGATTCTGCTAGTAGGTGCCAAGTAGCAACACTGCAGCTCCTGGTGGCACTTATTTGACATCACTTGAAACACTGGAAGCAACACATATCTGCACATTAAATCAAAAAGCTGTTTCATAAGAAGAATTATTAGACTAGTTTTTCACAGAGCTACTACTATTTTTCACAAATCCACTCCCATGATCACTGATGCTGAAAAAATCCAAAGGCTCTCTCTCAACCATATCAGTAAGAATACCAGGTTGAAGGTTCTATCAATGTATTTACACTTGATTTAAATCACAAACCAATGCAACTTCGAAGCAGACGATTTTTTGCTTCAGCATAAACAAAAAGAGACTGAGAAGCATAAAAATACAACAGCACTCTTCCTGTTTACTTTTATTCTTCCTTTTCACGAACAATGATGAACCTCACTCTCTGATCAAAGAATCGATTCTTGAATTTCCAGGAAAAGGCACTAGAGCCATCAGTGATTACGTGCAACACTGTATAGTCATATTCTTTCTTGTAAATAAAATTCAATTTATAGACCAAGATTCCAAACTGCAAGCACCTGTAATATAGTAAAAGTAAAACATTTGATGGCGGCGTTTACACGTGGATCTTGAGTCAAACTGCTTGCGCTCGTTAGACGGTTGCCTTTGCTATGGAAAAGTATAAATATTCATCATAAACTGCAGTAGAATCAAGGGATCAACCAAATACACCGTTACAAGAATCAACTTATTGTAAATATCTCAGCAGCTTAAAGTCTGTCCGAGATTTCAGGGTTATGTGGACATGCCATTCTACCCGCAAACCTATTAAATTTACAGGGATTAGTAACCTGCACATCAAAAGGAAGCTGATTGAGGAAAACAGAGAGAGGAGACAAATTGGCTAAGAAGCTAATTATATTGCAAAGTTGTTTCATTAGAGTAAAACGAATGAAAGGCCCAATTATCAACTTGAATGGCCTTGATCATAATGGTCCAAAATGGTTAAATTCTAGGCTAGTGACATGAGCTCTTCAGTCGCGTAAGTAGACATCCACTTTCCCTACATTCCAACTTGAATGGCCCTGTTTCATCTGCTTCTGTTTACTACTAATCAATTATTTACAGATAAAACTTTGTCAAAAAGCACGAAGTGGAGATGTACAAATCACAACTCAAAGCCAAGCTTGATAAATTTTACCATAAATAGAAACTCTGTCTGGACTAAATTGGATCTAGTCTAACTTTATATGTCAAAGTCCTTGCATCTTCTTTTATCACTATGTTTTGCTGCTGTTTATTAAGGTAAAGTTGGAAGGTATTTCCCAAAAAACTAAAACTCAAATAACATACAAAATTTTGCTGATGGTAAAATGAAATATTTAATCATGGTAAACTAGTAAAGTAATCAAGGAGGAGAATAGGAGAAAAGTGAAGAAGAAGAAGAAGAAATTCTTCGTCGCTAGTTTAGAAAGGAAAGCCATGTGCTTCAAGAAAAGCAAGCCTACCAAACTAAGTCTTGTGTGCACAAACTCTAATATATAGGCAGATCAAGAATATAAATCATTTCTCCTCCTATTTAAAGGTTAATAGCAATTAAATTAGCAGAAAAATTGTACAATTTACAGCATATATTTTAAATAAAAAAGATTTGAGATTCTTGGAAAACTTTGTTAGGAAGTAAAGATTACCTGTACATATTGGATCACTTCATTAATATGCCTAAACTGCATCTAAGCATTGGCGCTTAGAATCTTTTGCCTGTAGTATACATAATTTGTCATGATAAATCCTGAAGAGAAAGCAATTCGTCAGAGTTCAGGTTCCATAAAGTAAAATAGTGCAAAATAAACAAGTAAAAATGGAAAAGAATTGCAAAGCAAAAGACATCTAAATTACGTATTGTTTCTACGCCAACGAGTGCCTGTTTCACTTGGCTTCTGAAATAGCTCCTCTTATCTAAAGAAGCAACAACCAGCTGTTTGTCAAATAAAAAGTCTGAAGCCCTTGATTTGGCAGGAAACTGAAATGAGCCTCTCAGCTCTAATAAGCAGAAGCCTGAACAAATAGCTTCTGCTTCTACTATAGAGGAAAGTTGTTGGAGTGATTTTAATGAAAAGCTTGTAACGCTTCTTTGAATAGCTCTACTCCATCAACAAGTTTGCACAAGCTCTAGCTGGACACCAAACAGGCGCGAAGACATCACGATCGAGAGTCATGTGTCAATATGCCTCAAAAAGCTCAATTGTCAGACCAGATGGTACCAAAGCAAAAGGCTCTGGTCCTTGCACATTGTTAGAATGAGCACTTATAAATGATATCATACTTTCTTCTCCTACATGCTTGTGGAAGGGAAATAAGTTCATTGATTAGAAGCTTACATGCTCCGGATGATCATAGTGTGCTAAGTTGTTTTGATCAGCTCTGCAACCTCAACCGCAGGCACCTGGTATTTTATCCAACTTCATGAAATATTTTCCTAGTTATTCAACAAGCTTACCTAAATCACCAGAAGAGGGAAAAATCCCTGCTAAAAAATGATGGAATTTATTCAAGCCCAACGCTACAATCTCCCTCCGTGTGATCTGGGGCGGTACCTTTGATTGCTGGACGGCAAACTGTGCAAGGCAGTCCCTCTGCGGCATTCGTCAAAGCAACGGCAATCGCCAGTCTTTCACTGTGCTGCTTCAAGTATTCCACCTTCACTTCCCTCGTCAAATAAATGATCCGCACACCCAATGTCAGGCTTATAACCATCCTTCTCCATTTCTTCACTTAAATTTTTTAAGAGCGACTTTATCTCGCTTATCCTTGAATTTGTCTGATCGTTCGACGAGAAAGTATATGCCTTTTCCTTTATTTCGACCCAACTATATGCTGGCTCCTTCCTTACCCCTCGATCCCTCATCATCTTCTTCACCTTCGCTGCTTCTTCCCACTGGCCAGATTTAGCATATAGGTTCGACATTATAACAAAGGGAGCAGCATCTTTGAGCTCCATCCTAAATAGCTTATCAGCTGCCCGCTGCCCTAATTCCTGATGCCCGTGAATTCTACATGAATTAAGAATGGAATTCCAAATTATCTGATCAGAATCAAACGGGATCTGACTCAGCAATTTCTCTACTTCATCGAACCGACCCACACGACCTAATATATCAATAACACAAGCATAGTGGTCTTTCGTAGGGTTTAAGCCAAATTCCCGAGTCATCAGCTCAAAGTACCACAACCCTTCATCTACGAGGCCGCTGTGACTGCATGCTGAGAGGACACTTAAAAATGTGACTAAATCAGGTTCAACACCAGATCGCAGCATTTCTTCGAATATTTCAATAGCCTTCTTCCCCAGCCCGTTTTGCGCATAGGCAGCAACCATGGCATTCCATGAAACTATGTTTCTTTCAGGCATTTCCTGGAATATTTTATGGCTCTCATCTAAGCAACCACACTTTGCATACGTATCAAGAAGTGCACTTCCCGAAAAAACATTCGACAAGTAACCAAATCTTATTAAGTAAGAGTGCAGCTGTTTTCCAACGCTGACCATTGCCAGGCCGGATGAAGCTCTAAGGATGGTAGAAAACGTCGCCCTATCAGGGTTCAGCCCCGCTCTTCTCATCTCACAGAATAACTTTAGCGCTTCCTCGGAGTAACCATTTTGAATATATCCTGAGATGATTGAAGTCCAAGAGACGGTATTTTTATCATGTTTTTTCATAAATATCATTTCCGCGACATCCAACATTCCACATTTCGAGTACATATCGATAAGCGCATTGCCCACAAGATCATCAGAGGCGGAATCAGTTATAATAACCTGAGCATGAATTTGCCTCCCCATTTGTACACTAGGAACGGCTCCTGCGACACTCAACAAGCTAGCGAAAGGGCACGCCTTCCGATCAAAACCCATTAACTGCATCTCTCTGAAGAGATCCAGAAACTCTCTGACGCAACCATTCCACGCGTATCCTGAGATCATGACGTTATAAGAAACATTGTCCCTCTCAGCCATCTCATCAAACAGCGCTTCCGCATCACCTAAACAATGGCATTTCGAGTAGAAATCCAACAAAGAATTGTTTACGAACACGTTCCATCCGAAGTTCGCTTTAACCACGAGACCGTGAATCTGTTTCCCGAGACCCAAATCACATAATCCGGTCGCGGAGGTCAAAACGCCGGAAAAGGTGAACTGAGAGGGCTTTAAGATTAAGTCCCTCATTTCGATAAACAGCTCCAAGGCCGTAAAGTAAGACCCTTCTTTCGAATAGCCCATTATGATCGCATTATAAGTGACCGAGTCCCTCTCGGGCATTTCATCAAACAGCGTCCGGGCCCCACTGAGGAGCTCGCACTTGCAGTAGGAGTCCACCAAAGTGTTGCACACCACAAGGTTCGCTCCGAAACCGGATTTCACAACGTGGGTATGAATCTGTTCGGCCCAATTCGATGCGTCGGAGCCGCCGCCGCTGCCGCAGACGCCGAGAGCGGCGGTGATCGCCACATGGTCCGGCCGAATTCCCTCACGGGTCATCCCCACAAACAGGGAGAGCGCTTCTCGCGACCGATCGGCGGCAGAGCACGCGCCGATCAGTATGGTCCACGTGACTGCGTTGCGGTGGGGCGCGAGGGCGAAGAGGCGCACCGCCTCGTCGAGGTCCCCGGCTCTGGCGTAGCCGGAGATCATGCGGTTCACAGTGAAGGTGTTCTTGTGGGGCATTTCGTCGAACAGTTGGCGCGCGCGGGAGAAATCGCCTCTGCGGAGGAGGGAGTCCAGGAGGTGGTTCGCGCGGTAGGTGCGGAGGTCGAAGCCCGTTTTGACCATCGCGGCGTCGACGAGCGCATGGTCGGGAGCTTCGGTGGTGGCGCTGCGGCGGCGGAGGAGGAGGAGAAAGCGTTTGGGGGAGATTGTGGGGGACGTGAGAGGGGGAGAGAGGGATGTGAGGGAGGAGGGAAACGCATTGGGTCTCAACGGTCGGAATCTCATGGGAGTTGAAGAGGCTAGAGAGGCCGCGCGTAGCTCATTTGAATTTTCATGCACTTTTTTATTTTATGCGACCAACACCAACCTTATAATATATAAGGAAAATATATTATTACCTGTGAGTCCTTCTAAAGCTTTAAAATCTTTTTCCAAATTTTAGTATAGAAAGAATTTGATAAAATAAACGCGAGTATAGACCTTTCAAAATCTAGCGAGTGAGTAACTTCAAAGATACCTTATAATATTATTGATGGTTTGGTAACATTATTGTTAAACTCTAAATAATCATCACTAAATCCTAAATATTACTATAGTGTTCACACAAAGTAGATACCTACACGTAAACAATACTATAGAAAACTTGTGAATGGAGGACCCAAAATATTTCTCATTAAAAAAAAAAAAAGATCTAATTGTACACCGTACATAGGATGGCTGTGATGTAAAATTTATACGGCATTAACAGGTGCATCAGCAGCATTATTTTGTAAATTTTGGGTATCTTACATTACTACTCGCCCAAGCACATGAAGCAGCAATGATAACACAAAACAACAACAATAACAAGAAGAAGAAGAAGAAGAAGAAGAAGAGGGGCAAATGTGACAAGCAAAATGGCTCTTTCGTCCTTATTGCAATATTAATCGTGCACGGGAGATTTTCTGCAACACAACAACATTTGCGTCGAAGCAGAAAGCTAGGGACCTGCCGCGCTTACGAAGGCAAGGTAGTCCAAATTAAGGATAAACGTGCGGATTTCCATCGGCCCCAGCTCGACAACTAGCTTAGAAGGATCCACAGGGCCCCCTCGGACGACAGTTTCCGCCCCGGAAGAGCCCTGCTGCACTTTCCATTTTAGTCTTTTCTTCTCCATCTCAGCTCTCTCTTGGTTCGCGGATAAGTTGGTTTCTGTTATCTTGATGATCTGAAAATTTGCAAAGGCAATAGTTGGATCAGTTCCATAGAAACTAAAAAGAAGAAATATCATTTCCAAATTATAATGTCCAAAGTTCAAGTTGATTCTCAATGAAACCCGAAAGTAGTAATTGACAATTTAACTGATAATATACTCGTTTTCCCGCTCTCCGCTTAGACAATCTAGATTAATCTTAATCCATAGTAATAGTATATTATAGTTCAATATGTATGCGCTTGTTTTCTAGTTTTACTAAACAAAAGATATAAATCCAACAAAAAATTAAATAATTTGATTTTTTTTTTTCTAGTAACAGTAATTTTATTTTTTTTTCCCTCTTATGGAATATTGGAATAGAACCCAGGCACTAATATGAGAGATTGAACGAATCCATATAAATGAAGAGCCAAGGTGAACAGAGTTTACTGGTTCGCTTAGGTTTCCGCAATTTGTCGGTTTTGCTACATGCCCCAAAGTTTTCACCATAGTAGGTATCTTTATTAAGAATTGTTGATTAGTTTGTACACGTGGTACCTTTTTGTTTGGAAAGATCTTCTTAAGTTCAACACTTGCCATTACAGAAAGATCCTTGTCCTCCCCAACCTGAAGGTAGCATGCAAAGAGAAACAGATTCAAAAAGGTTCCTACTCCAAGTTATTATAAGGCTCTGAATTCAGAAAATTCATCAAATAAAAAAAAAGAAGTGTTCAGAACCTCATAAAGGTGCACCAACCGAAGGAGAACACTGCCATCTTCAAGTGCCTGGAAATACAATATTTAATTAAGCTCAAATTCTTGGAATTGAAAACTAGCATATGTAGGGATGGGGCTAAAAAAAGGTGCTTCGCACTTTTGTAGCAGCAACAAGTCACCGTCGGAGATTTAGTCCAATGATCTCTCTTGTTTATTGTACCAAAACAGTAAAGTATCAACTCAAACAACTAGTCTAAATTTTAGATCGGCTAGTTATTAGTACTTCCAATGATGCATCTAAATCAAGAAAAGGAGTTAAAAAAAAAAAACATTTAAGGGGTTGATTATTTCGGTGCTTCTCATTGTTGGATTGATGAGCACGTTAGAATTGAATGATCAATGCCGAACAATTTGTTTTACATACAAAAGCGCTTACCTGAAGGGTGAGTACTGCAACATTATCTGGCAAACTGTAGGAGGAATCCATTGCAGAAAATTTTACAACATGAGAGCTTGCCCAGTTACCTCCATCCTGAACAAATAAATTAAGCTAACCAGAATTGAGTAAAATGGGTTTACTGTAACAGCAATCTGACCAAATTTACCTGCTCTGAGAAAGCAATGAGAAGAGGAGAATAGATCTCCTGTCCAAAAGTTCGACGCCACTTAGCTCCCTCTCCTAACGAATCAAATTTGAGATAGTATTTTCCTTCAATCTGCAAGGATTTCAATTCATCGAATTGCCAATAAAATGGTTTCAAAAGTTCTTTAGATGAAAGTTTTTTCTATAAGACAGCATTCCTATTAATTGCAGATTAAATCAGTTAAAGAATGCAAGATTTTTTACACTTAAGTAGATAAGCTACCAAACAACCAACTTTTCAGAATGAACTTGCATGACATCCTCTTTGGCAAGATTTTTACCTATAGAATGACTTTTTGAAACAAAATCAACCATTTCAGAAAGAAAGACTTGAAGAATTTCAAAGAAGGGTAAGAAAACCTATAAAAGTGAGATGCAGGGTCCCTGGAGTTTACTTACAACTAATCCTGCACAGTCGTCATTGACACAAACAGTCTCATTAAGTGCCTCTCCAACGCCTCGACCATCATCATAGAGCAATCTCCTATATCATCAGAAATAAGGAACACAGAGAAACAGTTCCAGTTCTGAGTTACAAGTTCACTCAGCAAGAAAAAGAACAAAGAAAGTGAAAAAAAAAAAAACGAGATAAATGGTAGGATGAAATTTCTTTGTCGCAAGATATACCTATGAAGCATCAATTCAACTTGCCCATCCACTATGCTAGAACCTCCTACAGATCTATCTACCAATACTGAGAGTTCTGTGCTGTTATCCTTAATGTATGTGCCCAAATTAATCTGCAGAAAAAGCAAAAAAAAATGGTCATATCATTACTGTTATGTTTTCAAGGAATAAACTAACCTAGAAGAAAACTATACTGCTAAATGAATATAGCAAATAAGACTTTTTTGTATGTTAAGCACTAGATCCATTCCCTTTTGTTTAGCTTTTGGTTTAAAAATCGAAATTTAGAAGGTTTGCTCAACTTAAGTCCATCTTTCATCCCACGTTAGGCTGGATCAGTTATACAAGCCTCAAACAAAATTATATTGGATCATGTTATATAACTCATGAAAGTGAGAATTTTCTTACGAGTATTTTAGTAAATTGGGCAACTTACTTCGCCGATCCTATCAACCTATCTCACTACACTCCTCCAGTTTGCTTAAAAAATTTCCCAGCTTCAGGAAAGTGAAGTTGGAACAGAATGATAACCTCCAAAATGACTAATAAAAAACAAATAAATAAATAAAAACAAAGTTTGAAAGCATTGCATTATGAACTAAGGTTTAAAGTGCCGTGGCACGGGGGCGTATCGCTGTTTGCCTGGCACGGTAACGGTATGGCACCGGCACGCTTTCGTGCCAACACATGATACGCTAATGTGCTGAGATACGTATGACTTCCTACTGGCACCCCTAGGGCTGGAGATGGAGCGACTGGACCTCGAAGTGGTCGCTCCCGAGGTCCCGGCTCAGCTGATGGCGTTCGTTATTCAACCGACCTTATTGGAGAGGATCAGGAATTTGCAACCTGCAGATTCGAGTCTCCAAAGGGTGCGGCGCAACATCGAGGAAGGACGAGATGGCGATTTCAGTGTGGACGCCGGTGACGCGCTCCGGTTTCGAAACCGGTGGTGCGTGCCCGAGAATGAAGAGCTTCGCGAGCTGATTTTGCAGGAAGCCCACCGGTCTCCATACGCGGATCACCCGGGCGGCACCAAAATGTATCATGAGTTGAGAGCACTCTATTGGTGGCCGGGGATGAAGGCTGATATTGGGCGCTTCGTGGCGAAGTGTTTGACTTGTCAGCAAGTAAAGGCGAAGCGCCGGTTTCCAGCAGGGAAGCTTCAAAGCCTACCTATTCCCGTCTGGAAATGGGAGGATATATCTATGGATTTCATCGTTGGCTTACCTCGCTCGACAGGGGGACACGACGCAATCTGGGTGATTGTGGATCGCTTGACAAAGTCAGCACACTTTTTGCCGATCCACACCACCTAGGCGGGAGATAAGTTGGCGCAGGTATACCTTGATGAGGTAGTGAGGTTACATGGGGTACCGAAGTCGATTGTGTCAGATAGAGACCCCAAGTTTACTTCACGTTTCTGGAAAAGCCTGCAGGAGGCCCTTGGCACGCGGCTCGATTTCAGTACTGCATTTCATCCCCAGACAGATGTGCAAACGGAAAGAACAATTCAGATTCTGGAGGATATGTTACGAGCTTGCGTCATTGACTTCAAGGGAGGCTGGTGTAAGTACTTGCCAATGGCCGAGTTCGCCTACAACAACAGTTATCATGCTAGTGTGGAGATGGCACCGTTCAAGGCTCTCTATGGGCGAAAGTGCCGATCTCCCATTTATTGGAGTGATGTGGGCGAGCGCACAGAATTCGGCCCCGATGTGCTGCGGGAGGCGGAAGAAAAGGTCCGCCTTGCTCGCAAGCGGTTACTCACGGCGCAATCTCGACAACAGAGCTACGCGGATAGGCGCCGACGGGATTTGGAATTCGCGGTGGGCGACCGTGTTTTCTTAAAGGTTTCTCCTATGAGAGGCGTTAAGCGATTTGGTGTTCGGGGCAAGTTAAGTCCCCGATATATTGGCCCCTATGAGATCTTGGAACGGATTGGGACGGTGGCTTATCGGCTCGCGTTGCCGCCGAAGCTGGCGGATGTGCACAATGTATTCCACGTCTCCAATCTTCGCAAATACATTCCTGACCCCGAGCACGCAATGTTATACGAGCCGCCGGAACTTCAGGAGGACCTGAGCTACGAGGAATTCCCGGTGGCAATTACCGCTCGTGAAGTACGCAAGTTAAGAAATCGGGAAATTCCTTATGTCCGAGTCCGGTGGACCAATCATGATGATCGCGAAGCCACCTGGGAGCTCGAGGAGAAAATGAAGGCGAATCATCCTCGCCTGTTCGAAGGTTAAATCGAGGTATGAGTTTAGAATTTGGAATTCTAATTAAGTTTGGTAGTATTGAGTTCGTTTCGAGGACGAAACTCTTTTAAGGTGGGGAGGATGTAAGGAAGTGAATCCTCGAAATCCGAGGACTTGACTTCGAATGGAATCGACTGTTTGTCGAGTGTGTAGGCTTCGGAAAGCCCAAAGGTGAGTATAATGCATAAGGCGCATTAAGAAAAGGTCCACAGGAGCACCAGTGCAAAACTTGCACTGGAGCAGAAATGCTCTCGGGGACCGGTCCCTGGCAGGGAGGTACCGGTCCCATCAGGCTGGGCTGTGGGGGGGTCTCTGATGAGACCGGTCCCTGGCAGGCAGGGACCGGTTCCCGAACGTTGGTCCAGCGAAAATAGCCGAAATTTGGCTAAGTCCCGAAAACTCAGCTTTCGGGAACCGGTCTCTCGGACAAGGACCGGTCTCCCGGGGACCGGTCTCTCAAGCAAGGACCAGTTCCCGAACGCGAAATCCCCTCTGCCCGCATGGGAGGCTTTCGGGGACCGGTCTCCCCGAGCAGGGACCGGTCCCTCACAGCGAAAATGCCCAGTGAGGGCTGATTCAAAAGATGAAAAGTTGAGGGGGCTATCTGCAAAATGGCCTTTATTAGAGGCTGGGGGATCTCTCTCTCCCTCTCCTTTGCTCTCTCCCCCTCTCACACTCTTTCCCTCTCTCTCTCTAGAAAGAAAAGAAGGAGAAGGAGAAGGAGAGGAAGAAAATGAAGGAAAAGAAGAAGAAGAGGAAGGAGAAGACAAAGAAGAAGAAGATTATCTTCTTCTCTCCCTCTCTCAAGCTTGGAGCTTGGCTTAGAGGTAAGCTCCTAACCCATTCATGGTGAATTTCTTAGGATTGGGTTTTATTGTTTAGAATTGGTTCGAATGGAACCTAGAGGAGATAAATAGATGGTTCGAGCTCGAAATCGAAGCTCGCACCACGGATTTCTCCCTCATTGCCATTTTAGGGCATGGATTTGGATTTTTTGGAAATCTAGGGTTTTGATCTATCTTAATAGGTCGTAAACCAAATTGCTAGGTCTCGGAACGCGTCGGCGAAAACGGTTTGTCGATCCGACGAGTGAGTACGGAGTTATCGCCGAATCGGGTACTTGAGGGCTCACTTCGCCCCGAGGAGTTGAAGCGACGTGCAAAGACCGCAGCGTTGAGTTTTCTACCGTCGCGGCATCGCCAAGAGGTGGGTGGTGTCCATCCCGAAGCAATCGGGCTCCCTCTTATGTCTTAGTATTTTAAGACCTTGCATCCTGTGATCATATGCATTGTAGGATGATTGTGCATCGCCTTTCCCTATGATTTTCTATCTGATATCGTATTGTGCATTGGTAGCTGGATATAGGGGATTGATGAGGATTGGGTCGAGTCTTGTAATCCTATAGTGTAATGATGAAAGTATGATGCAAGGGTTGAAACAAAAGAACGAGTGGCATCTAGTTGTTAGTAAACAAATGAACGAGTGGTACCTAGTTACTAATTAAACAAGAACGAGTGGCATTGTGGGTCGTAGTGTATATGAAACCCATTGACTATGGTGACAGTAACCCTAGAGGATAGGGCACCCTTGAGGTGGGAGAATTGGGATCATACTCATTGTCTGCTCCCAACTTGTGGTGGTCGCTCCACACAAGTAGTGCGCTCCGGAGTCAGTCACGAGGGATGGCCTATTTGGGGTCCCGTGGGATAGGGATGGCCTACTTGGGGTCCCGAGGGATAGCCTATTTGGGGTCCCGCAGACGGTCTCGGATGTGTAGTGATCGAGACGGCTAGGTGAGTAATGGATAGATCCTTGAGTGAGCCACGAGATTGACGAACCAGTAAATAGCTTTACCTTTTGGACATATGAAGAGCTAGTCGAACTATCTATTTCTTTGTGCATGCATTCATCATATACATGATTTGGGCACAGTAGAGTAGTTTTACTATTCGTTTCTACAGCTTTCTATATCTATCTGTTTATCTACTTGCACCCACTTGGACCTAGTGGGGAGACCGGCCGAGTCGGCGGCCGAACCCACTGGGAACTATGGAAGATAGTTCTCACCCCACTTTTTACAAGTTTGAGTTCGGGTGTCCCGGGCGAGCGCGAGGATCGCGGTAAGGGTTTAGCGCCCTAGTTGTATTAGCTACCTACCTTTTGCATTAGCTTTACCCTGTATTATGTTTGAGAGTAGATGTTGTATAGGGTGAGGTTTGAGTGATTGTATTTATATTTTAGAAGAATGTAAAAGATGTAATCAAATGTATCAAGTTAAATGAATGTAATAGATAGCATCTTCTCTCTTTATGTACTTGTATATGTTTCCATACTGGTATCTTGCTCTTGGTTGTTGCACTGGTGGTGCTTCTTGATCGTGTATTTATGAATTGATTCCTGGGTAAATTCTTATACATGATCTGTTGGTTAGCCTTGGGCGGACAGGGGAGGTCCTGTCCGTTCGGCGTCTGTTCGACGCGCCCGGGCCGGACCAAATTGGTAGCGGTCTCGGGGCGTGACATGCACCTTCTCATACTTTTTGTTGGCGTGTTCCTTGTAAAGTCACCATACATTCTAAGCAAAATGATAATATTGTTTTTCAAGTTTCAAATAATTAAAGCCAACTATATTAACAAGTAACATATAACATTGCAGTTTTAGAAGGGGAAAAAAAACAAGAAAAGAAAAAGATGATGCCATACATGCCCTTAGGTAACCAAGTTTTAGCAAGTAGGAGATGACCAGATTTAGAATACTTGATACCAGCAAAAACTTACAGGATAATAGTTTCCAGCAACAGGTTGGGTTACTTGCAATTGCCAGTCTGATCTATAATCGCGGATCTGCAGATGATCAAAGGTCTTATACATTTAATAAGAAAGATGTTAAGGATGCATATGCATGGCACAAATCATGCTTTGTTATGTAGCACTCGAGCTTCGTGACAAGGAAATATGTTCTATGAAAGTTAAAGCAGCAACAGCAATAAGAACTAGTACTAAGCCCATTGGAAATTCAAAAAGTTATTCAAAGAGAGGTGCAGCATACCCTCTTAATGAAATCACGCCCACTGGAATCTGTATAAAATGCTTTGTTTGTAGCCATATTTGTTGTGATTTCAGCAACTACTTCTTTGCCGATTCCATCTTCCACTGGTATGGGTCCTACCTACAAATATTATCACATAGTTAGATCAAGAGCTCCAAAATGAGAGCATAGAGTAGTTTGGCAAGAAAAAACAGAAAAGAAGACAGAAAAAGAGGCCATAAACTATCATCAAACGTCCATTTTCATAATAGAATAATAATTGTTGCTGCCATGTGCCAAGTTCTCCAGGTTTTGTGCTTACTATGAATTCAGTTTCCACATGCTCTTTTCCCTTGTAAACTCTGGTGATCTGCATTTACAAAAATATTGATGCTCAATTTGTTAGTTCATATGGCAAGAAAAGAGAGGATGAATGTTAGACAACCTGTTTTTGCAATTCATATTAGTAAATGTTAATCTAAAAATGTTAGCCAATATTACGTTGATAGACTAAATGCCCGACACTTCCTAATCTCAGTATCTCGTCACGAAAGAAGCAGCCTACTATTTTTTCACCTAGGAAGTAGGCACCAGCTACTTGATTTTCTATTTTTCTAACTGTAGTAGAATAACCATAAGGGTGTGTTTGGTTCGGGTTATCCTGACAGGATTACAGACAATTCTGTCAAGATTACTACGTTTGGTTCATCCAGTATGTAATCTAGTTAATAATGCAACATTACAAATGGTGCAAAATTACACCGAAAATATTAACCAAAGGGGGAGTCTGTATATTGGATTACCAACGGCGGCTAATCTTGCATGTTATATAAAATTACAAATTTACCCCTCCAACTACCGAAACCCTTCCAATACGCCATTTTAAAAATTTTAATTTAAAATTTTGAATTATCAGATTTTAAATTTTAAATTTTGAATTTTAATTTTCAATTTTCAATTTTCAATTTTTCAAATTTTAACGTTTAATTTTTAAATTTTTAAACTTAAATTTTCAATTTTCAAATTTAAATTTTAAATTTTAAATTTTATAATTCAAATTTGTATTTTAAATTCTAAATTTTAAATTTAGATTTTAAATTTTAAATTTTAAATTTATATTTATATTTATATTTATATTTTAAATTTGAAATTTATAAATTTCATATTTGTAAACAATAAAAAAAGTTTGTCAAATATGGCTATGGACAATTTTGGAATAGACTATATTTTATTGTCAAGATTATTGAATTTTATAGACTGAACCAAATATAGTAATGCTATAAACACTGCAATCCAACATTACATTACTGCATTAAACCAAATGTGCTAATGCAGCATCAGTAGTAATCTTATTTAGAAATCCAAGATATCTGGATATATCGAAATACTCTATATATTACATAACTCGAACCAAACGCACCCTAATGGAGAAAAGAACAATAATGGCTCCACAAAATGATATTCCTGCATGCTTATTTTTGTAACAACGAGAAGAACCTGGTATATCCATGGATTGATCTGTTGATGCACTTCATCCAATATAGATCCTCGCAGAATTGTCAACTGCACCTTATTTCAATTAAAATGCTTAGATAATAAAGTAGATGGATCTTTTTGACAACTTCAGCAAGTTCGACACTCGACTATTCTTTAAAAGCAAATATACCTGTACATCAGATTTTATGGGAAAGGTGCCACCTGGACGAAATATATATGCTCCAGAAGCCTTCAAAAAGGAAAACGAATTAAATATGGTTCTTCATCCAAGTTGGGAACATATACGATAAATTGGCATAACAGTTGTTATCAGCAAGATAAGTTATTTGTTTAAACTTGATAACATACCTGAGGATCAGTATTTGTTCCATTAAATCCAGAATAAAACTTGTATGTCTGTTTAATATCTGCATTCACCTAGAGAACAGAAAAATTACTTCAACTGCAAATGTTGATTACGAAGGAAAGAAACATCATATATTTATAGATGAGTAATGGTTTCCTAAAGTAAGGTCTCAAGTTCCTAGATTGAATATTACTAGACAGTTATAGAGAATCAAGTATGTTTGGGACAAAGTTCTGTTACACATACTACAGAAAACATAGAAAGATTTTTAGTTGCGGAATATGCAAAGGAAAAATGAGCGAGCAACTCATACGCGAACATGACGCAAGTACAATACCATAACATACCAAGCTTCCGCTATCAAGGTATTTAGATAGTACTCCATCCGCATTATAAATAAGCTTTAGATGTCCTTGCCCAATTTCTAGACTGCTATATTTATTTCCCTGCGAAGAATTCAAAGTCGACATGGCAGAAACAGATCCTGAAATTGCAAAAATATAATCCAAAAGGATAAGGTTAAGGCTCAATTCAAAGGAATTCAAATTACAAAAGCAAAAATACTGACTTCACCTGCTTGTTTTGCTCTTGAAACAAAGTAAGTGTTGAAACCAAGAGGTGGTACAGATACACGAAAAGCAAGCCAGTACTTAGGTGTAACGGTCGGGGACACGCCAAGGTAAGCCTTGACGTATTTGCTGCGTAAGTAGAGCGAAGCATTGGCTATAGGCAAAAGTTGTGATTCGACTTCTCTACCTTCAGAATCTTGAACAACAACATATTTATCGACAACCTGCAAAATGTTTGAATTTCTATACAAGTTGAGACACTGAATTATTTTATGGGAACTGTTCAATATAGTCAGAATTGATACTTTATTATGATTTAAAATTTTAATTTTCTGAAGTTAGTTATTCTTTGTTAACATCTTTCAATCGATCCCCATGCCCCAGACTTGCATATCATATTCCTTTTATTTACTATTTTACCTTATGTGGACCTGTCATATCTTAGCATATTTTAGGAGAATAGAAAACAACAATGAAAGATGTGACTGGATGGAAAATAATCCAAAATGATTATGCATTCAAAATAAACAAATCCTCACAATTGTTCTCCGCGAGCTTTATCAATCTTTCTCTCTGTCAAGTCGTTTACTTATATACAACTACAAAATGTGTATTTTATATATACCCACCAAAACTACAAGTTTTAACTTCTTACAATATACCCTTAAGTTGGTCGATCATCCAATTGACAAGGAGATGATGGTTTCATATCAGAATAAGTATTCTAAAGATTGGCATTTTCTTTTTTTTGCAAGTATTATGGTATATATGTAAGAAATCATGGCATTTTCTTTTTTTGCAAGTATAATGGTATATATCAAGGTTTTAAGTGCCCGTCGGCACGGGCCGTATCTATCGTGCCGTACTGTGCCAACAAGATACCGACACGATACAGACCCCGTGCCGATAACACAGCTCAAAACCCTCTATTCTTTAAATTAGTAAGTAATTTCCTCAATAAAGTTCTAAAAATGTGATAAAAAGACATAATAAATAGTTAGAATATTTTGTTTCTAAAGAAAATAAATATTTCATACTATTATGTGTCGGCACAAAAGAATTTTTTTTGACCGGCACGCATCGGCACGGCTCGGCACTCACTGTGCCGTACCGTGCCGGCAAGTTTCCGGCACGACCCAGTGCCACGGCACTTAAATCTTGGTATATATGTAAGAAATCAAGTTTTCAAAGGGCATATGTGATAGTTCAGATTTACAGTCCCTATCTCTTTATATATGCCATCCATTTCGAGAAAAACTAAGCAACCACGTGATCCAAATGCAATACTTCCAAAAGAATTAATTGATTTTGTTAAACATTTCTCGAATTTTGTGGACCCGAACCATTTTGGGCCCCAAACTAAATAAGAGTTTATTATCCTAAATTCTATATTGGAAATAGATTAGAATTTAGAATTCGTCTAGGTCAAATTGGTAGACCAGGTCCATGGAGATTTAGAGAGAGTTCCTGGGCGGCATATTATTGGTCTATGTTTTTTAGTCCTACTCCAACTTATACTTCTATTTGGGTTTGGAGTCTAATTAATCTAATGCTATATATACATATCCATCATGATCCATTGTGGGGGCTGTAGCATCACATGTGCATTTACGTGAGAGAGCCAACCGGGGCAATTGGGTGCACGTTAGAACCGAGCGAGTCGGGCTTATTAGAGAGTGCACCGAACTTGAGGTTGGTGACAGGCCGATCCTTGTTATCCCACTGTATAGACGTGACTTGGTAATTCGGCCGTACATCATTGTGTACATCGGTACATTTTGGATTTGGGTCTGTGGAGAGAGATATAATTGTGTACTCAGACTTCTACAGTAATAAAGCTTTTGCTCCATCTTCGCCCATGAGCATAGGCCAGTGGCCAAATTACATAAATATTTGTATACTTTATTTTTCTTCTCTCTTTCTCGATTCTCTTTTGGTATCTCCGCGCCCGACAAACTAGATCCTTTTCGCTTTTGTCATAACAGATTCATATCAGAGCAAATCTAATATCAAAGTAAGTGGCGGATTCGTAACAAATTGGTAGCAGAGCGGGCCGTATCGTTTGGGCATTCAAGATGTCTACGAAATTTGAGATCGAAAAGTTTGATCACTCCAGCAGTTTCACACTGTGGCAAGTTAAGATGCGCACAGTTCTAACGCAACGGGGTTTGCAAAAGGCGTTGTTGGGGAACGAGAAGATGTCTAACACATTGACAGAGGAGCAGAAAGAGGATTTGGATCAAGCTTTAAAGTGCCGCCCCGTGTTGTACCGTNGAGGGGGTCTCGGACCCCACCTCCGTGCTGCAGCATACAGCGCCGTGCCGCACGAGACAGAACGGCACGGCGCAATGTGCCACGACACAGTGCCGTGCCGGCAGTGTGCTATTTTTTTTCTTTCTTCTTTGCTTTTTTTTTTTTGCCCATTGCTTTTTTTTCTTTTTGTTTTGTTCTTTGGGGTATCCGAAGCATTCTGGATACCCCACACCCCCCCAAAGACATTGCAAATTGAAAATTTACTTATTAGGAAAGTCAAAAAAAAAAAAAAATTTTGTTTATCAATGTACGGACAAAAGATTTGTCCGAGCCCTCCGTTTCCACCACAGACATCTATTTTTTCTTCACATATTATTTTATCCAAATTTGTCACACCGCAAAATTTTTGGTGAATTAAGGAAACAAAATCGAACTCAATACACAAATTTTGAGGCACATCAAACATAAAATTTTATTTTTGCGCTAGAAGATTGAGAATACTGATAAAATTTAAAGATAAATTAAATCAATTGATTATTTTTCTAATTTATTTGTCATATTTGTTTATTTTGCTTAATATTTTTGATAGATCTACTAATTTTTTGGAAAAATTAATTAAAAAATATTTTTTCAAATACTTTTAAAATAATTTTTTCAAATAATTTTTAATTATTTTTTTATTTTATAAAAAATAAGACTGTAATATGGTCAAAAGAAAAAAAGAAAAAATATCTTTGCTCTTTTAAAAATTCTAACTTGTAAAAATTTTTATTCTGCATCAGATTTAGTTGTACTTCATATACAAAAAAGCTTACAAGTATGTTAATTGATAAGTATAATAAGTTATACATAGTAAATATTCATAATTATTTGATTAAATCTTTCAAAATAACATTATAAAAGCTTATTGGAACCAAAAAAATTGGAATAAGTCCGTACCAAAGCGTGCCAGTAAGAGGTCATGCGTATCCATCGACACGCAAGCGTATCATGTGTTGGCACGAAAGCATGCCGTTGCCATATCATGCCAGGCAGATAGCGGCATGCCACCTAGCCACGACACTTTAAACCTTGATTTGGATACTAAAGCTCTTACCACGATTCGGTTATGTCTCTTTAATGAGGTTCTACATGAAGTTCTCAATAAGAAGATCGTTGTGGCCCCTATGAAGCACGGATACTTCAAATTTCATGCCGTACCCATATCGGATACATATCGGATACCGATACGCGCCCAATACGTGCCCAATACGTGTCCGATACGGGAATGAAGTATCCCGCATTTTTAAAAAATAAAAAAATATCGGATACAGCTCGGTTACGTGAGGGATACGGGAGGATACGGGGGAGGACACGGCCAAGTTCTTTTGTGTTCTTTTTTGGTCTAAAATGATTGAAACTTAAAATTTTTTTAAAAGCTCACATCCAAACCTATTGGAAAGAAGGAAAAGAGTGAGAAAAACGCCAATCTCTGTTCAATTTGTCGTTTCATCTATCTTTTTGCTCTTCAATGGTAGAAGACGCTCCCTCTTGTTCTATCTTCATAGAGTATTTATTCTCTTTCATCTAATTTGTCAACCTAACAATAAGCAACAAGGGCTATACCGCTATAGAAACTATGATTATTTTTTCCTTCTCTATTAAATTGTTAGCATATCTTTTTATTACTATTTTAATAATAGAACTAACAAAACAGACATATATATTGAATGGCTAATTATCTAGTTTGTGCAACTACATATCTATTGTTATCATTTGATCAAGTTGGATGATAGTTCGTTTGATACTTTTTGAATTATTATTTTATATGATTGATTTTCTTTTTTTATGAGCATATGTAGAACAATTATACAAGTTAATGCATATTAGAATATATTCCTTAATATACTCTAGATATTCTGATTGTTCTCAATAAATCATTACATATAATCAACATATATTTAAATATAATTAAAATAATATTTTATTCAAGTATATCCCGCGTATCGTATTCTAGAAGTTTTAAAAATTGTCGTATCACTGTATCCGTATCGTGTCGTATCCGTATCCCCGTATCCGTATCTGTGCAACATAGGCTGCGGCTCTACGATTGTATGATATACTGAACATTAGCAAATTGGCAAGATTACAGTATAAGTTTTTGCTTGATTGAGTTGGAGACGTTTTGCGCAAAATAGACGTAAAAACGGACTTTGAAACTCAAGATTTATATTGTAGAGGACTAAAGTAGAATTCTTAATTATAGAGGGGCTTGTTGGTATTTTTGCTTTATTAAAGCGGTGGAGTCCACGTGCTTCCCTCATCCTTATCCCCACCGCTTTAATTAAGTGTGAAGAGGCAGGGAGTGAGAATAATTATCCTTGCTCTCTCTCTCTTTAGTCAATGGTGTGCTTGGTGGAGGCCTCAGGTGGAGTTCGGATCGACGTCGACATTGCGCTGGGGAGCCGTTCGAGCGTACGTGCATCGTGGTAGCGCCGTTGGAAGGCCGGACGAGTGCGTGTTTCCTCTCTTTCCGACTTCTCGCTGTCGTGGATTAGCTTTTCGAGGTGGATTGAAGTTTACCGAATTCTTCGGATTTCCTCCTAAGTCTAGATGTTGATAGCATGTATTTTTGGCTTCGTATATCATGTTAGTAGCTCGATTCACCGATTTACATTATTTTTAATGAAATCTGAATTGGAGCCTTGAATGCTAGTTTTATTATACATGTTGGATTTGAATTGACTTAGGAGAAAATTATAGGTTCTACATTGTCATTTTCTGAAAACTATCAGATTTAGCTTTAGGAGCTGTAATTTGTTTTTATCGCCGCAGTTTATAGGCGGTGGATATCCAGAATAGTGTAGAATAAATTTACGCTCATGCTGGGATGCCGAAATTATTTTTACAGTAGTGTATAGACTGTTCTGGGCTGTCAGGTGCTGTCACGGTTGAGGGTGGACCCAGTTTGCTATTTGTGCATCGGATTGTGCTGACGGCACGTGAGTTTTGGTTGTTAGCCCAGTTAGACCCTTATGCTTTGACTATAGCCTGTGAGAGCCTGATTGAGCTCGGCAGAGATACGTTTGCATACTCGGTTTGGTAGCGCCCACGAGTGCCACTCCGGAGTCGGGCTTTGTGCTTTTGCGTTGTTGTCGTTGGGTCCTGTTTGGACTCGCTCTCCACTGACGACCCAGCGTGGTGGAGTTAGTGTTGCTTCAACAGGCGGGACGGGTGTGTTCAGTCCCTAATGAAATTGGGTCAGAGATTGCATTTTTATATCTACAGATAATTAGTGTTGGCTAGCGATAGTATAGTGGCATATAGCTGTAGAGTTTTTCCAGTTTCTTTACTATCATTGAGCATACTTTCTGTAGACTTAGTGGGTGAGCCGTTGAGGTCGGTAGCCGTACCTACTGAGGACTACTTCTTTTTGCAGTAGTTCTCACACCCAGTTATTGACCCCTTTTTAAAGAGCCTTCTTCTGCGGCTGCTGCTATTGCTGAAACTGATCGTGAAAAGGGTGTTGCGAGCTAGATCCCTTCCAGACGAGTTGCAGAGCTAGAGGCGTACCTTCCACAGGTAGTTTTGGGGTTTTTATGTACATATGGTTGTTGTCTGGGTACTCACTGAAGCGAGTGTTGTAGTAGACATTTTTGTATGTACTTAAACCCCTCGAGATATATATATATATATATATATATATATATATATATATATATATATATATATATATATATATATATATATATATATATATATATATATAGACACNATTTCCAGTCTCAGTTGTGTTGATTGTCAATTCACATATATAGAAAAGTTCAGTTTTAGTTTTTGTTACTCTCTGACATTCCCTAATCTGCTTTGATTTGAACCTGCATTACACAGGTCAGGGATCTCCTTCAAGAAAAGAGCTCACTGAAGTTCCAACGGGATTGGGTTTCTGTTCTTGATGGAACTCAGGAAGGTGCTTTTCAGTGGGTATGGCATCTGAACTATTTCATCTTCGAACTCGATATTTTGTTTCATGGTAGTTATTTATAACCTTCCATTTGTATGAAAATGCAAAATATGCGACTAACCGTGTATCAACTGGTGAAAGAAAATTGAAAATTGCTATGATCTAGCTATATCCTTATGTTGAACCTGATTTGAAAGCTTTGCCATTTTCTGGCTTGCTGGTTGCTACTGCTCTTCCATCCGAGTGTATTGTTTCACCCCTAGCAGACACTGCAAGCTTTTCTACATGATTTATTCCTTTCTCAGTATAAACTAATAAAGCAAGAATTATAATTGTTTTGCAAATCTATTGCTTTCTTATATGAACTTTTGGGTTGTAAATTTTGGCTTCTTATGTGAGTACATTTTGATCTTATAGGTCGCCATCAATTATTTGTTAGGACATCTGGGAAAAACATACTCGCACACAGTAGGGGTGGTTGATCTGGGAGGTGGTTCAGTCCAAATGGCTTATGCGATTTCAGAGAAGGATGCTGCAAAAGCTCCACAAGTATCAGATGGAGAGGATTCATATGTAAAGAAACTGTTGCTTAAAGGAACCACATACTACCTTTACATACACAGGTCTGACATCTTCCTTTATCATTTTGTTAAATCTCTGCTTTCTACTGCTTCTTTTTCTCTTTGTTCTTAATTAAACTGTCCCTTCACATCAAAAATAGACAGGATTTGAATTTTAGCTCCTCATCATTCATAGCATTTGATGTAGTGGTGACTCTGGAAGCATCCTTAGTTTGAAGGATTTGTAAGGTTTATTTTCATTGGAAGTGAGTTGGAAATGGAATAGCTCCATTTGGTTTCCTTTTCTGATAAATGTGGCTTCTTTTTGCCAGAACAATCGACTATGGTGTGATTTTAGAACAACCAAGAATTTCTTCATCCTAGGCGAATTAATTTAACTAGAATTACTAAATTGAATTATTTGACCGTGTGCGAACGGAAGTGAATCAAAGTTGATGTCACAATTATATCATTCATTTTAATAGTTAAACATATCCATTTTTTGTCAAAGAAACAAAATTTTGCTTTTATATATATATATATATATATATATATATATATATATATATATATATATATATATATATATATATATATATATTTCAGTTTAGCAGCTCTATATTACTAGTAGTAGTTTTATATGATTATAGGTACAGGTACAGCTATCGCTTCGTATACATGGAAAATTCCTTTGTATACGGCGGATTTGTCGGCGTGCCCTGGAAAACGAGTAATCCGGGGCGTGACAGATTGAAGCTCGAATCTCTTTATATAACAAAGTCTCTCACAAATAAATTATATTTGAAGCATCGGTTATTTGTGCTACGCATGTCAAAAGGTACACCTATCAAATCCTATCTTGATGAATTTAATTCGATTATTACAAATTTACGGTTGATAGATGTAAAGGTTGAGGAAAAAGATGCAGCCTTTTTATTGTTATGTTCTTTACCTCCCTCGTATAAGCACTTTAGAGTAACCTTCCTCTTTGGTAGAGAGATCCTATTTACCGAAGACGTCAAGTCGTCTCTACTTTCGAAAGAACAGATTGATCGATAGATTAATGGTAATCCGAGTGAAGGTACTATAGAGGGCCTAGTTGCAAGGTGGAGGTCTAATGAAAAGTGTTTTGGCATCGACAGACAAAGATCGAAATTGAGATCATGGCATACAGATTTGATTTGTAACTACTGCAAGAAGAAATGGCATATCAAATCAGAATGCTTCAACCTAAAAAAAAACGAATAAAGAACAACAATAGCAGAAAAAGGAGAAACTAGCAAAGACTAGTTTTACTGATGGCAGTTCTGATAGTTCAAAATTTGTTCTCGTAGCCCCCGTTTGTTTAGGGAACAAGGAGGAGAATAAGCCCTTATTCAAAATTTGTTCTCATGCCGCACCTCCTGAGATGCCTGAGCAGGCAGGCCCGAGTGCACCCCGGATGTGAGAAAGCAGTCAGGTGCCCTGACTGAGGTGACGAGACAGTAAGGGGCGTTGTTGCAAAGAATGTGCGAGACATTAGCTCCGCCGCAGAGCACAGCACCGAGAGCACTAGAACAGTCAGCTCCACCCCCGACTACTTCTGAGGCCGCACCAGCCACAGCGGTACCCCCACGAGTCACAGTTCCTACGGCGCCAGTTACACTTGCTGGAGATGCGTCACAAATGTCTGAGGCTGAGCAGGAGCGGATGACTAAGAGGATTGCTCGTTTCCGTCATTTTGATCCGCCGACCTTTGACGGCAGCTGCACGGAGCCCTGGGTTGTAGAGGGCTAGGTTAGTGCGATGGAGAAACTGTTTGAGGACTTATTTATACCGGAGCGAGAGCAGGTTCATCTGAGAGTGCATTGTTTGGCTAGCGATACGCATTCTTGGTGGAGGAGGATGAGAGGTACTCGACAGTTGGTGACAATGCAGATGAAGTGGGATGAGCTCTGCGGAATGCTGTACGGGATGTATTTTTCAAACAGCGTGAAATAGAAGCTCGATGAAAACCTGAAGAAGCTTCAGCAAGGGGAGCGATCAGTTCAGGAGTATGTCCCCGAGTTTACTCGGCTTCTGAACTGTGCGCCCTTTGCAGCAAGGGATGAGGCCCACCGAGTATATCTGTTTGTGCAAGGCTTGAGGCCAGAGATCTTCAGGTTGGTACAGGCGCAGAGGTTGAGGACCTTGGATGCGTCTATTGAGTAGGCTTTGTGGGTGGAGAGAGGTGATGTGTCGATTCGTGAGCGGACCCAGGTGCCGGGGCAGAGTCAGGATAAGAAGCCCCTAGTTCTAGATGACGGAGGACAGTCGAGCAGCAGACGTCCGCCGAGGCCTCCACGATCACGCTCTCAGGGTCGTGGGTCTTCGGGGCGTCAGCGTTCTAGATGATCTCGTCAGCAGGGACAGTCGCAGGGGACGCCACAGTGTGTGATTTGTGGGGGACCACACTGGCCTCGACAGTGTGAGCAGAGAGAGAGCCGGTGCTATAGATGCGGACAACCTGGACATATGAGGACAGCGTGTTCCCGAGCAGGCTCACCAGCACCATCGACAGCGTCAGCACCGCCGGCACCTCAGCAGTCTTATGGAGCAGCACCGAGTTATCGCCAGGACGACAGGGCGTCTATGCCGCGGCAGGGTGAGCGGCGTCAGCAGGCCCCAAGTGGCAGGATGTATGCAGCACAGGTGGAGGACTCTACAGCAGCCGATCGGGTAGTGGCAGGTATCATTTTGATTTCTGGTGTTAGAGCTCGTACCCTTTTTGATACCGGTGCATCACATTCTTTTGTTAGCCGAGCATTTGCATCACATTCTTTTTGATACCGCTGCATAATCTCAGAACATCACTATCATACTGCTTATTTTTATGAAAAATGCGGGATTTTTGCATGATTATTTTGCATTGTTTTGTGTTGGAACTTGATTTTTCTTGGTTATAGGTGGCCCTAGAATCTTCTAGATAAATCTCTGAATTTTTGTAAAAAATTTCAAAAGAGGTGATATTCATCTATTATATGTTTCCAAAATTCCGGTTAAACAGGGGTTTCCTTCAAAATGTATTCCTTGCTCCTAGTGCTTGTGTTCCTTATGGCCGGTGGTGGTCGTGGTGGTAAGCGCCGTCGTTTTTCGGCGCAGCAACCTGCTGAACAACCAGCTGAAGATGTGGGCAATGAATATGCTCCAGGCGATGAATCAGAAACTGAATCGACCGATTGGGAAGCTCTGGCCCCTGAAGTGCTGTCCAAGAAGAAGGAAAAAGAACCAGCAGCTCCAGAAAATAAAAAAGGAAAAGGAAAAGGAAAAGGGAAAGAAAAATTGACGTACTCTCGTAGTAAGAAAAAGACCGGTGGCAATGAAATTCAGGAACCTGCATCAGATCCTCCGCATCGCAGTGCACAAGAGGCTCCTATCGATCCAAGAAGAAGTTCCATGTACTCGTCAAAGCAGTGTATTGGTGAACGGGATGTTGGCATGCAGAATCTCATTGAACGCGTGCCTGGTCTCCACGCTCTGTTTGAGAATGGGAATTTATATGAGATTTGTCACTTTCCTGAACAAACTGGATACTATCTGGAGTTGATTCGGGAGTTTTACATGCGAGCAGGCTATTTAGAAGATTCCGATGGTGGCCCGTATATCTTCAAAACTTCTGTTCGGGAAGTTGAACTGACCATTACACCGGATACTGTGGCTTCTGTTCTCGAGATGGAGGCTCGGACTGATGGAGTTGAGTATTTGCATGCCGGCTTTGATGCAATCCAGGATCGGCGCCGTGTTATGACTGGCGTTTGTATGCCCGATACCGCCTCCAATGGGATCTGCGTGATGTCCAAGGAATTAAAGATAGAGTATCATTTCCTAAATTTTGTGGTGTGCTACAACATTATGCCTTTGGCAAACACGAAGGTGGTGCGATGGGATCGTATGCTTTATATGTATCTGCTGGGTCAGCCGAATTTGGTACGTGCCCGGGGAATTAACCTTAATGTTCCTTTCTTGGTCTGGAGACGAATGGCAAAGGATATCAAGACTTCGAGTCAGAATCATCGATTGCCTTTTCCGCTGATCATTATGCGCATTCTACGGAAGTTTGGGGTGGACACGAGGTGTTCCTCGTATGAACACAGTCTGGGAATGATCAGTGAGACTACGTTCGTCAAATCCTCGGTTCAGCTTCGTTCTCAGTCCAGGCGGCCTCCTCCGCGTCGATCGTCTCAGCAGTGCTCTCCTCCGCGTCCTGGTCCATCTCGGCCTTCTAAGGCGACGTCTGAAGAGGAGATGTCGGTGTCCTCAGTATATCGTGAGCAACAGCGACTGTCACAGGAACAAGAACGGATTTCGGGCGAGCTACAACGTCTGTCTGCTGATTAGGCTCGGATAGCTCTAGAGCAGGAGCGTCTCACAAGACAAATGGGCAAGCTCCGTCGTCTTATGAAAGTGATTTTTGATAAATTGGGGTGCTGTAGTGCTGATATCCCTCCGCCGGGTGCCGATTCGGATTGACTCTATGGGTTTCCCTCTTTTGTCGTTTTGGCGTTTTCTTGACAAAAAGGGGGAGATGATGATGATGCTTGACTAGATCATGAATTGTCTTAGTTTTTGGCTTAGTTTTACATGATGGCTTAGTTTTTGGCTTAGTTTTACATGAATTGACTAGATGATGAATTGGCTTAGGTTTACTTCTACTTACTTGACTTTGTTTAGGATATGATTTGTGAATGCGATACTAGTAGACTCTTGACTTGTTTATCTTGTTTATCTTAAACTTTGACATGACTATCTATGGCAAATTTTGATTATGTTTTGAAGAATGTTTTGCAGGTTATCTCAAAACTTCAAGACTCCATGTCTAAGTCATAGAGTTTGTATTAAGATTGTGAAAATTGTAATTTTTTATTTTGTTGGATCGATCATGCAGGAGATTGTCGTTCGGTGATTGCAATAATCTTCTATTTTTGTTTTTGAGAGTTGTATCAGTATTGTAATGAGTTTTGTCACGAAATCGCCAAAGGGGGAGATTGTTAAGGATTTTTCTAAGTTAGCGAATTTCGTGAAGTCGAATGGAGTCATGAAGAAGTGAAGATGGAGATTGAAGAGATGATTCAAGTAATCCAAGATCAAAAGACTCGTTCGGTGATGCTCGAAACCCCAGGTATGGATAAGAATAATTTGTGGTGCAATATTGATTTATAAACATGTTTGGAAGACTTAGGATGGTTTTAAAAATCAATTCTATTCAAAAACTAAGTTTTTCAGGGTTCAGGGACCGGTCCTTGAACTGGGGGACCGGACCCCGTAGGTTCTCTCTGCGTGGAAACTACGAGGGACCGGTCTCTGTTCTTGAAGGACCAGTTCCTGTAGGGTGGTTATTATGGTACGATGAGAGGGACCGGTCTCGAATCTGAGGACCGGTTCCCGTAAGCTGGTTTTTCATGTGCGCATTGAGGGACCGGACCCTGAATTGAGGACCGGTCCCCGTACACAAGATTTTCAGTTATGCAGAGAGAGACTGGTCCCCGAAATGAAGGACCGATTCCCGTGACTGGTGTTTTCAGCTACGAAACAACAGACCGGTCTTCATCTTGAAGGACCGGTTCTCGTGGCTTGTGTTTTCAACCACGCAACGAGGGACCGGTCCCTAGCTTTGAGGACAGGTCCCACAAGGACCGGTCTCTTCGGGAGAACCGGACCCTAAGACCGTCGTCAGTTTTTAAAATTGTGTTTTTGAAATTCTAGTCTATCTAGAAGTCTTCTAAACCTATAAATATAATATGAGGAGCCCCATATGACGTAAGCTTAGAGAGAAAACCTTTTAGAAACCCTAACGACTTGATTTGAAGTTTTTGATCTATGTTTTACAAATCAAGTTCTTTTCTTTGATCACCGATTCGGTTCTTTGGTTTTTGATTTCAATGGTTCTTTAGGCAGCGTTTGGTTAGGGGATAGGGATAGGAATAGGCCCTTATCCCCCCCTTTATACCCAAACGCTAACTTTTTACCCAAGAATAGTAGTCCTCGGTTATCCCCACCAACACATCTATTTTCTATATAAAACTACCTAAAATTGTTCTTATCCCCGGGAACAACCCAATTTTCATCCAAACACTATTTTTCTTATCCCCATACTTGTACCTATCCCTGTAATAGCTAGTTCTTGCTTATACCCGAACCAAACGATACCTAAGGATCAAATCGGTGATGTTCTAATTAGGGTTTCTCCTCATATCATATGTGCTTTCTAAGTTTTTAAATCACCACAAAGCATTAAAATTCTTCGAGCTCCGGATGGAGCGTTGGAGCGTGGATCTCGCGTGAAGGCCGTAGACTCGGTGGGCGCTTCGTGGATTCGAGGTGTGTTTGCTGCGAGGATTTGCAGTGTGATCGGTTGAAAGATTTCGATCGATCGAGGACCGGCGAAGACGATCTACAACGAGGATTCGGTAAATTGAGTCGTAGATTTTCGGTAAATCACTTGTACTCAATTTTTCATAGTGGATTGTTTTTCGTGTGATCGGTCCCGTGGGTTTTTTACTCCGAGTTGGAGTTTTCCCACGTTAAATCTCAGTGTTGATTTTATTTTCCGCTATTAGTTTTATTTTGCATCGAGAGATTTGTTTTTGCCGTTTACACCTATTCACCCCCCTCTGGGTGTTATTTACCTTTTAGATCCTTGGAATCCATATCTTACAATAAGATAAAATATTTTTAATTTAAAATTATAACTCTTATTCCTTTTCTTCTAATCTAACCATCCAAATACTATTTACCTTATTCCCAGGAACAACCTAATTTTTATTCAAACACAAAATTGGTTTAGTTTCTGTTTATATCTGAACTTGTACCTATCTCTGGAATAAACAGTTCTTACTTATACCTGAACCAAACGCAACCTCTGTGTCTGATCAAAATAAAATTAAGAATAATTGGATTATGGATTTGGCTTGCTCCTATCATATGTATTCCAGTCGGGACTGGTTTTCCACATACGAATCAATTGAAGGTGGAGTGGTTTTGATGGGTAATGATTCTTCATGCAAAACTATTGGGATAGAAACAATGCGAATTAAGATGCATGACAGCATAGTGAGAACTCTATCTGATAGTCACATGTTCCAAATTTGAAGAAAAATCTTATCTCTTTAGGTCTCCTTGATGCTAATGGATACAAGTACACTGCTGAAGGTGGAGTTATGACAGTTAGCAAAAGTATTCTTGTTCTGATGAAAGCTAAGATGGCTGAAAATCTATATATATAGCAAGGATCTACTGTCGCTGGTTCAGCGGCTACTTTCTTTTTTCTATTTCGGATTCCGAAATCACGAAATTATAGCACGTGTTTGGGGCACATGAAAGAGCGTAGGATGACTAAATTAAGTAAAAAGAGGTCTCTTATGTGTCCAAAGTATAGAAAAACTAGAGTTTTGTGAATATTACGTATTTGACAAACAGAAACAGGTAAAATTCGGTACTAAAATTCACATGATAAAAGGCACTGTGGATTATATTCATTTGATCTTTCGGAACCCTCACGTGTTCCATCAAAAGGTGGTGCTCGATATATGCTTTCCTTTATCGACAATTATTTCAAAAAAAGTTTGGGCACTTATGTTGAAGCGCAAAGATAAGGTGTTCAAGCATTTTCAGTAGTGGAAGGCTATCATTGAAAATCAAACTGGGAAGAAAATTAATCAACTTAGAATAGATAATGGTTTGGAATTCTGCCTATTTAAATTTGATGATTTTTTAAAAATGAGGGTATCATTCGTTGCAGGACAATTAGGCATACTCCGCAGCAGAATGGAATGGCGAAGCGTATGACTAGAACCCTTTTGGAGAGAGCAAGTTGTATGCTCTTGAATGTTAGTCTATCGAAGGACTTCTCGGCAGGGGCAATTTCTACAGCATTTTATTTGGTAAATCTGAGTGCAAGACTCCAAAGGAAGAGTGTTCTTTTGACACTACTTCGTAGAAGGTGAAGGATGCTAAGAAACATGTGAAGTTCGAGACTATAACTCAGTATCTCTACAAAAAGGTACCTCTTCTCCATTTGATCCAATACGGGTACATGACAGCTCCGAAGCAGAAGAAATTTCAACACAAGAGCACTAGTATTGCTACAGGTCAACAGAGGAAATAGATAAAAGCACCACAACGATATAAAGATATGGTAGCTTATGCTTTATCAGTAATTGAGGAGATAGTTGATGCCGGTGAGCCTTCCATATACACAGAAGTGTCAGTGATATTATCATGAAGAAAATTGTTACTACAAAAAATCCAGCAGATATATTGACTAAGCCTCTTCCGGTGACTAAGTTCAAGCAGTGCATCAACTAAGTTGGTGCGTGCAGCAGCACTTGAGGAACCCTCTTGGGATTTTGGTGGAGAAAACGGAGAATTCGAACCAAGGTGGAGATTTGTCAAATATGTCTCGAATTTTGTGGACCCGAATCATTTTTGGATCTAAAACTGAATTGGAATTAATTATTCTAAATTCTATTGGAAATATATTAGGATTTACCGATTTAGAATTGGTCTAGGTCAGTTGGTAGAACAAGTCTATGGAGATTTAGAGAGAGTTCCAAGGCAGCATACTATTGGTCAATGGTTTTTGTCCTACTCCAACTTCTATTTCTATTAGGGTTTGGAGTCTAATTAATCTAATGCTATATATACATAGCAACCATGATCCATTGTGGGGGCCGTTGCATAAGAGGTGCATTGCCGTGAGAGAGCCAACCGGAGCAATTGGGTGCATGTTAGAGCCAAGCAAGCTAGGGTCGTTGAAGAGTGCACCGAACTTAAGCTTGGTGAGAGGCCGAGCTATGTAATCCCACCATACAGACGTGACTTGGTAATTTGGCCATACCGTTGCGTGCATCTGGTATATTTTGGATTTGAGTCTTTTGAGAGAGATAATTTTGTACTCCGCCTTCTACAATAATAAAGGTTTCGCTCTATCTTCACCTATGAATGTAGGCTAGTGGCCGAACCACATACACATTTGTGCGCTTTATTTTTCTTCTCTGTCTCGATTATCTTTTGGTATATTTGCACCCGATGAACTAGATCCTTTCCGCTTTTATCATAACAAATGATATCAAAGCAAATCTAGTATCAGAGTAAGTGGCGGATTCATAACAGATTTCATAAATTACAAATAGTTAGAAAGAAACGTAACTCTCATCATCATCATTCTCATCAATCATGCCTTTTCCAAATAAAGTTAGCTAAGAAGGAGCACTCCTCAAAGTTAAGGCCAACGGAAAATTAACAAATTCCTTAGTGAACTCAATCGGGACCTAACAAAACACAAAACTGCACAAAAATGTGCTTAAAAAAAAAATCCATTCTGATGTACAGCATCCACCTTGTTGGTAACAAATTTAAGCCCAGGAATCAGGAAAAAAGAAAAAGTAATCCGAAAATAGACAAGGACATAACTTAAAGGCTAAATTACAGAAAAACCCCCTATCAATACCAGTTTTTTCACTTTCCCCCCTTGTTATTTAAAAACCTACACTTTGCCCCCTTGTAAAATGAAAAATGTTCACTTCACTCCCTGCCGTTAGTGCTCCGTTAGTGTTCCGTTTATAAAATATTATTATATATTTTTTGTACCAAAAATATCCTCAGTCTCCTCAACGTTGCCGCCTGTTGAGGGGCAAATTGGTTATTTTGTCATTATAGTTAACACCGTACCCCATTGAGAACATTTTTCATTTTACAAGGGAGTAAAGTGTAGATTTTTAAATGACAGGAGGAAAAATGAAAAAGCGGGTATTGACAGGGGGGTTTTATATAATTTAGCCTAACTTAAATGAGGATGATGGGAATTTTAACTGTTAATTCATGGTTGGATAAGCAATTAAAGGTAATTTTCTTACGGTGAATCAGCCTTTTCAAACTTTAGTAGCGATCCATCTACAATTAAAAGCTACCTTCACCTCGAAACTGACACTACTAGAATTGATGATTGATGTATTGATATACTGAAGCCTTTAAAACATTGGTAAGCTATGTGCTAAACAAAAAGCTAACAAAAGACCCTTGTATTTTTGTGTTTTGTATACAAAATGCACTCCATGGAGATTTGTGGGAAACATGGAAACAAAATTATTACCACTATATCACGAATCTACTACTTGTTAGAAAATATTATTGTGTGCACCAATCTGATATAGCATTTGGTGCTATCAAGCATTTGGTGCTATTAATAGTATTCTAGCCTAGTTCTATATATATATATATATATATATACCTTGAGAGAGAGAGAGAGAGAGAGAGAGAGAGAGAGAGAGAGAGAGAGAGAGGGCTCTTCTTCTTTGATACAAATATTGTGGCATCTCTTTGCATGGGAAACCACAAATTTAGGCTTTCCAATATGATACCAAACACCTGGTTATACANAGAGAGAGAGAGAGAGAGAGAGAGAGAGAGAGAGAGCTAGGCTCCTACATTTTCGAAAGCACGGAGGCCTCTGTGCTTGTAAATTGTTTTCGATAGTGGGACATCCGATTCGACGATCAGCTTCGTTAGGCATGATCTACATTATTAGAACTATTTAGAAACCAAATTTCATAATTTTTTAATTTCTTTTGCCTAGTGAACAAGTAGCCTTGAAATGAATGGCTGAAAATAAAAATCTCCTAAAAATAATGATAAAAGACTCAAATTTCAAATCAAAAGTACCGTTCTTGCTCTTGATGTTAAGTAGAATTTTCTATTAAAGTTTTATGTAATTTGGATTCTTCTACACCGTCGAACTTACAAACCGTCGAACTTACAAACATGCCACATCAGCCATTAAAATAATCATTTTTGAGACCCTTTGACCACTTGCCAAATGATGTCGAAAAATTATGAAATTTGGTTTCTAAATAGTTTTAATAGCATAGATCATGCCTGACGGAGCCGATCGTCGAATCAGATGTCCTATCATTGAAAACAACTTACAAACACGAAGATCTTTGTACTTTGGAAAGCGTAGGAGACGTGCTCTATAGATATATATATAGCATTGAACTTGATTAATTGAGCATGATTAGAATAAAAACATTAAAATAAATAAAAGAAACTCTTACAGGTATTCGAATTACGTCCTCCCGATTCCATCCAAGAGCGTTGTAGACAAGGACAGCCTACAGTAAGATGATTCACAAATTGTATGACTGATCACCAAATGAGATAATCCTAATAAAGAGAACTCTATATCAGACATCATAACTCACCAAGGTTTTACTCTGGGATAGCTCTACTTCAGATGGGGGGCAATAACTGATATTTAGGAGAGGGCACTGACAAAAGACACCCGGAAGAAATGATAAAAGTAAATTTTCACTCACAAAACAATAATGAGAGTAGATATTGAGAAAAAGATGAGAAGCATTCTGACAATTTATTGCGTCAGTCTAAAAGGAAACCATAATGAAAAAAATTCCTTTTGCTGATGGGTTAAAGAAAAGGAAACAAGAAGTATTTATATTACACAATCAGTTCATGCATGACAGATACTACTTTTAACCCCTTCCCAGTAGCATCCCTATGAATACACTTTGCAAGTAAACAGGAACTAAATTTGACTTAAGCCAAATTTACCTGTGCAAACTTTGTTGATGGGTTGGAACACCCTGATTTTGCAGCAGACTCTGTCAAGCAAGCAAGAGAAAACTCAACTAGCTTCTCAGCCTGTAAAGAACAGCCCACCATGGAAATAATTTTCTTTATCTAAAAATTGTCAAAGTAATATTTGAGATGTTTTTAAAAAAGCATGTCACCTGTGCATAGCTTATTGATAACCTTTTAGCATAATCATTTGCCACGTGCTGTTTTTCTGTTCCACTAACAGCATCATGATGTTGAGCAAGAGCCAGAGCATCGGCTAAGCTCCCAGTCGTGAAACCTGAACGGTTTCGCCCTTTCAGAAATTCCAATTGTCTAGCGGCCTGAAAATGGCAACATATTTCATGGATCAAAACCAGAACAATCAAACTTGCAATTTGATTGATTCAATATGCAATGAAATATTGGGGACCATGATAAACTAACCAGATAGTATGCGCTCATCATTCGCACATAACCTTTTAATGCAGGCCTACTTGTGAAGTACCCAGTCCAATAAGAATTTTGATCGTCTGCATACCTGAATAAAGTAAACAATTATTCATATACAAATATTCATATAAAATATAAAATACCGAATATAATTCAATTCAGTTTCAAATGCTAAATATCTACTTAACGGGAAAAAGTCATCTGTCTTGATAGGCCAAGACTCATTTGCTGCATGTTTGGCATCGGTATAAATGGAAGGTGTAGAATATAAGGCATTTACGCGACCATCCTGGAATATGGAAAACAGAAATAGAATAAAGATAACAAGTTTCAGATTTCTTGGTGTGAACTACGAAAACTATTACTTACGAAAAAAAAAAATTTAATTAGTTTTCAACTTTCAACATGACAACCCTTTTATATATCCAAGTAACCACCATCCTCCTTCCCTTTGCTCTACTCAGTACGCAAGAATCAATGATATTAATGTCAATAGACATCTAGGTTAGAATAGCTTGCAGGAAAACAATGGTGAGTAAATTACTCGTAGGAAGGTAATGCAAAAGAAAGTTAAAAGGATGGCTTTGAAATAAAGGCATTGCATTCAAAGTAAAAACTCTATACAACAAACAATGTTTCAACTACATATTCTCTCAACAGCCTCATGAATTAATCAGTAAGAAATAAACTGTATGCTTAGGAATTGCCTACAAGCTTCTTTACCTTGTTGACATAGTGAATAAATTTATCTAACTGCCTGAACCACGATTCAGCATACTGATACTTGAAATCTGTTCCCATTGTGAACATGACATGGTTCAGTCTTGTAATGTTTGCCTACAAACAACAAGCAGTGTGTTGCCAAATAGAGGTTTCATAGATGCACAGAGAGTAATAAACGAGAAAAAACCAACTGCAAGAACTTTTCATTGTAAAAAAGATCCTAAGAAGACTATAAAAACTGCATATGTCCTATGAAAATTAAAGGGCATAGTTAACTATAGTTTGTATATGAAGGTACAAAACATTGAGGTGAAGGTACGCTATCTTATCCGACATTTTATGGATAACTATATTGATTTTCAATTTTCATGACCAAGAAAGTAATTTATGCTGTCAGTTACACAATTCTAGCTCTAATATGGTATAGAAGAATATAATTCATACCTCCTATTTACTATAGATGTATTGCACTGTCAAATCACATTTTCTTTTGCCATATCAAAGTGTAGAAGCTGTAATTATATGGGTTGGACTCCAAAGATTCGTAAGTACCAAATGCCGTAATAACATAAGACCTCACAATTCAATATATTGTGTGTAAAAATGTCAAACTTTCCAGAGTAAACGAAGAAAGTTTTAGTTCGACTTCGAAGTGATAAAGCAGTTTAGACTTGTACCCTAGAGGTAGACATCTATGAATCCCTAAAAAAATCTTACAATAAAAGGGAAAATGACAACTCTAAACGAATCAGAATATATAAATATGTTAATTCATATAAATACACAATATATACAAATTTAAGAAACCAAGTGGAAGGAACATGGAAATAGAAAATGATCTTTACTAGAGCCCCCTTACCTGTGATACAGCTGCAGCAACAAAATCGTTCACTCGCTCTTCAACATTGTAATCAAAAAGAAGGACGTCATCCTTTAAAGAGAGGAGGAAAATCAAAGTAAACTTCTACACAGTACTCGAAATGCTACAGAAATGTTTCAACAGGATTACCTGAATAACAGGAGATACATCATTAACTTCAAAATAAAAATCACCCGGGGGAGGCTCATAATTCTGAGGGAAGATACCAGTGAAAATCTGAACGAAATTATAAAATTTGTGTGATGGATTAGCAAAGAAGAATAATGCAATAAAAAAAAATTCCATATCCAAAGCTAAGTTTGCGCGAAAGACAAAATTAAGAAAACAACAGAGGTGGCATCTAAGAAAGTCAAATACATCTGCAGATGAGCCAAGACTCCTAGATCCCCGCCATACAATCTCTAGTGTTTTCAGGTCCTTCCGCTTAGCCCGGTCTTGGTAATCAATTCGAGAGAAATAAAGAGCATCAAATCCTACCTGCAAACAATTGGAACGTCTCTAAGTTAAACATTCATTGCCTAGCAGAGTGCTATGTCAAACATTCACAGTACAATGTCTACAAGGATGACCATCACGCTCTTTTTAGAGGAAGTATATAAGGATTTCTATGCAAGAGAGCAATCTATGATCAAATGCCAAAACAAAGTGGTTGAAACAGCAACATAAACAAGATAAAATATAATTGATTTGAGAAAAAAGGGAGAGCCATGGACAGCGTGTATGTTGCCAAACCTAGGATGAGATATTGAATATAAGCCTTGAGCACAATGAGATTTGACTCTCAAAAGATAACAACAAAAGGGAAAAAGAGCTACTTGTTTGTAGTGTCCATACAAAGTAGATCTTACATCTGACCTTATTGTGCACTAGAAAATGTTTGGTAAGTTGGTATCTCAATTTTATTTGCATAATATGCATTTCACACTAGCAAAGATTGTGGATTTTGACATGCGCACTTAATAGTTTTTTGGGGGTCTGGAATGAGAACCCACAAGTTGAGAAGGAAGTTCCAATATGCTTGCTGTCATGAGCAGTGAACTTAGTGCTTTAGGATGTGAAAGAAACCCAATTATGATTTCATTTGAGTAATTATTTTCAGAATTCTTTCCATTCCAATAGAAAACCTTTTTTCTTGCAAATAATGTGCAGATATTGAGAAAATGAGATAAGACAAAACGGAGAATAATAAAAGCAATACTTCAGCCCCAAGCAAGTAAGCCTGCACTGCAGAATGTCCAAATGGGTCAATCTGCCAACCAATCCGAGGCGTCTGATTGAATTCCTGCTTAATGAATTGGTGCCCGAGGGTCGTCTGGTCAATCATGTCGATGTAGTGCACCGCTGCCTCGTCATGCATGCACATACCCCCATTTCTTCAGAATGCAGAAAAACAGCAAAGTTACCTCTTTTGAAAAGTTTACCCCAAACTAAATGGAATGCACTACAAGAAGCAGTTTTAGTTTTTGAGTGGGAATAAAATAGTAGCAATTATAATATTTTCTAAGATGAGAAACAGCTATCAATGGTTAACTGCAATCAATAACAGCATGAAAGCTAAGCAGCTCAGTTGTGAAACAAAATTCCAAAACTGGAAAAGAAGACAATAGTCAAATTTATCTCAGGGCATGTAGTTACTGTTCATATTCACTAGCATTACTTTGTATAGTTAGCATAGTTGAATTAAGTATAGAAAAGGTAAAAACGTATGAAGACCCCTCAACTTTTACTTTTTTAGTTTGATAGCCCCTCAACTATTAATTTGCTTTAATCTATGTTTCTATACTTAGTCAAGTCAAAAGTTGACAGGTCTCAATCAAAAAAATAAAAGTTAAGGGGACTGTTTCAGAATCGACTATAGGTGAGGGTGTCTCCAAAAATATTGGGCTAAATTATCAAAAGCCACATTGCACTTTAGCACTTTCTCAATCACGCCCTGCATAAAAATTGCATCAATTATCTCCCTACACTTTGTTATTATCTCAAATATGTCCAGCTATTTGGTATAATTGTTGAATTCAGCTATAAAACTTTGTAAAAATAAATTTACAGACAAAGTTATCTATAAGTAATGCAATAGAATGATATAAATTGAATAAATTTCTCAAAAAACTATCAATTTTGATAGTATTAGTAAAATAGAAAATTTCCTTTATCTAAATTTTTTATATATTTTTAGAGTTGCAAATAGGATATATGTTAAGATGCCAAACAAAGTCATATGCCAATTCGTTTTACTAAAATTTTACAGCCTAATTTACTAAAATTTTCTATTTTTTTTGGATCTATTTGAGATGGTGACAAAGTGTAGGATGGTAATTGATGCAATTTTCAATACAAGGGTAATTAAGGTCGGGGTTGAAGAGCAAGGGGATTTTTTCTAATTTAGCCTATATTTTTATATAAACAAATGGAAGAGATCATACATAAGTTCCAATTGCCCTGAGCTAACGAGCTCCTTCACTATTTGCTGGATCGCATTGCTCTGCTGCCTCCACCACCGCTGGAAAAACGCCTACAACCAACCAAAGAATTTACCTAAAAAAATTAAAATTAAAAATAAAAATAATCCACAAGAAGAGGAAGAAAATTAGGTAAATATGTACTTAGACCTCATCAACTATAGGCGATTTTTTAAATAGGCCCCTCAATTTTACTTTCCTATGGTTAGCACCTCAATTTTTTTTTATTTGTGTTACTCTAGTTAATTAAATTAAAATTTGTGTTAAATTTAATGGCTTTATTAGTCATTAACTGTTCTAGTTTAAGTTGCTAATTAAAAAGTAACTAAAATTATAAAATTTGATAAAGTCGTTAATAAATTTGATAAAATGTCCTATTCTATTAAAGATAAGTCACTCAGTTCCAACAAAAAATAAATAAAAAAAAAACTAATAACAAAGTTGAGGGGTCTCCATCTATCCAATATCATTAAAGGGTGAACCCTTAACCCCTTTGCTGCGTTCTCCGTGATTTCGGGTCTCTCCCTTAACCCCTTTCCTGCGTTCTCCGTGATTTCGGACCTCCCGCACCCTACTCTCTCTCTTACCCTCTCTCCTTTTCTCTCTCTGAGATGTGGGGCCCTATTCTTCTCCGCACCCTACTCTCCCTTACCCTCTCTCCTTCTCAACGAACCCTAACCCTCTCTCCCTTTCTTTTCTCGCCGCCTCTGCAGATTTCCCGGGATTCCTCTGCCCCTCTCAACAAACCCTAGGTTCGCGTAGGGTTGGTACTCCGGCGCCGCCTCTACAGTCCCCTTTCTCTCACTTATGCGTGGGTCCCCCAGAGCCCCCCCTCTCTCTCTCTCTCTCTCTCTCGAAAGTGGGTCCCTCATAGCCTCTCTCTCTCTTTCGCTCGCGCGCTTGGGTCCCCCTCTTCCCGAACCCTAGGCGAAGGTTCGCCTAGGGTTCGTACTGGCTCCGCCGCGCGACCGCCGCTTGCCCATACCCCTCAATCTGCCGGGGATTCTCTATCTCGCGATTCCGCGGATGCCAATATCCGTACCTTCAAATCCCACAAATTCGGCCACAAATATCGCCGGAGATCCTGGGGTGTTTCTATCACATCTCGCCGGCGTCGCAATCCTCGAGATCCTACAACTCTCTCTAGAGTTTGGTATAGATACCCCATAAATCCTCTCAATCATATTGTTTTTGTTGTTCCCAGCCAATCGGTCTCATGAGCTTTTCTGATTTTTTTTTCTTTCTGATCTTGATTCTTTTGCTAAATTTAAATTGATTTAAGATTGATTTTATCATTTTCATGTGATTTCGAAACCCTGATTCGATTGTTTCTTGATTTGTTCCTTTAGATTTTAGATGAGGTTCGAAATTGGGAGTTATTAGATTATTTTTTGTAGTTACTGTTTCTTGATCAATGAGACCCTGATTCGATTGGGAATCATGCTATATATATAAAATCTTGGATGGTAAGCTTCTTTACCCATCTTCTTTGGAGCTTGCAAACTGCTTCTTGCTGGTGTTGGTGCCTATATCTACAGAGGAGAGATCTGGTCCTCTCAGGGTTGTTGTCTACTATCCGCCTCTTTTAAAAAAAATATATGTAAATTTTAGAATATTGGAGCAAACTACATTCTATTCATGTCACCATTTGCTCTTTTTTATTTTTAATCTCTGCATTATGTGAATAATTATTTAAAATTAGCAATTTTAATTCGGGAAAAGATATGAGACAAGTTAAAATTAGTTAAGACTAGCAGTTTTTTTTAGACTGAAAATGCATTACAATTCTTGATTTGTCTTGCTTGGACCTTTAAAATTTTGGTTTCATGATCATATATTTGACCTAATCCAGTATGAATTTGGATATTATGGTCAATATAATTATCAAATTAAAGCTAACCTTTTTCATTCTGCAATTTTTTGTTCTTTTGCTGTTTTTTCCCCGACCTTGCTCTTGCATTGCTGATCTTCTCCCCTTTCCTACCTTAAAACTTCTCCGACTTACGAAATATTTTTTTGCTCGGCTTTCTTAGTTATACTCTTTACATTTTTTTTTAAACTTACTTCACTGTTTACTATTGCTTTTTCTACTCTTTAAAGTGAGGCTCTGATGAAATGGATAATTCTCGAAAACTACCCTCTTTAATGATCCGGATACTGCCCTCTCTACTGAATTTGTCCGCAATGGCACGGCATGTCGAATGGCCTCGGGGCAATCGTTGCAGCCTTGGGGCAATCGCTGCAGCCTGCTGCTATTGTTGCAGAGTTCCGATTCGCAGCAATGTTTAACATAGCCCTTAACTTTAAGGGAGCCACAACCCTGAGCCTTGCATGAATTCCTGTTTTATGCATAATTGGATCTTTTTCGGTAGTTTATATTTTCTTACTTTTACTTGGAATTATGGTCTTAGTATTTACATTTTTCTGTAATTTTTTCTACTTTGATTTTCCTCGGGTTTGCCTTCTTACTAACATGTTTATTATCTATCTTCTCTTCATGTTTACTACCTCTCCTCTGTGATGGCACCTTGGGCTATGCACTATGATTTCCTACATGTTTGAGATCTAGTTACCTTCTTTTACTCACTCTGTTTGGGCTCTACATTATTTTTTTTAACTTATTTTTAACATTCTTAGTTTATCCACGAGCTACTTTTACCTCTCTTTTTTTTACCTCGGATTTCTGTATTTGTATGATGTTCTATATTTTTCTAATTCTCCCTGCTGTTTACTCACTGTACCTTAAAATTTCTCCGGCTTACAAAATGTTCTTTTGCTCGATTTCTTACTTATACTCTTTACATTTTTTAAAACTTTCTTCATTGTTTACTATTTCTTTTTCTACTCTTTGAATTGAGGCAATGATGAAATGGACAATTCTTGAAAACTACATTCTTTAATGATCCTGCTACTGCCCTCTCTACTGAATTTATCTGCAACGGCACAGCATGTCGAATGGCCTCGGGGCAATCGTTGCGGCCTCAGGGCAATCATTGCAGCCTACGACTATTGTTGCAGGGTTCCAATCCTCGGCAATGTTTGAGATAGCCCTTAACTTTAGGGGATCCACAGCCCTGAGCCTTGCATGAATTCCTATTTTATGCATAATTGGTTTTTTTTTCGGCAATTTATATTTGCTTACTCTTACTTGAGATTATGGTCTTCATATTTACATTTTTCGATTGTTAACTTGCTATCTTTTCCTGACTGCTCCTGTTCCCTCCAATCTTTGTTGTAAGACAACGATCTCTATTGTTTCTGCATGAAGGCGTGGTAGGTCGGATGGTCTTAGAGCAATCGCTACAACGTTTCAATGCTACTCCAACAGTTTAGTTCAAATTGATGTTCACTACATATCATTATCTCTGTGGGTGGAGCCAAGTAGGGGTCTTACATATCTTCATGTTTTATGCTTGCTTATTATTGCTACTAGTTACTTTGAATTAGCCCCTTCAAATTTGCCTCCTTAACTTTTTCCACTTTTTTCTCTCTTTGCCCTGAATTATTTTTAAAAAATAAGTTTGATTTGGTGCTCAAGGAAGAAGAAAATTACAAATTTAAATAAAAAAAGTAAAAAATCCTGGATCCTTACTCTTTAATGTGAGAAAATGCTAATATGGACAATTTTTTGATATATCCTAATCCGCTTACAAAGAAAAAGGGGTGTTGGGGGAAGGGATAGGAGTGGGTTTCTGCAGCAGCATTAAATTGCCCAACCCAGTGTAGATTGAGACATATAGAACATCTCAAAAGTAAAGAGGTAAAGTACAAGCACTTTGGAAAATTCGACAACTGGAATTGGTTCCCTGCTTCATTGTGAGCAATGAAGACTGGCTTCTTTGTCTCTAAATATTTTCTTTATGTTTTTCAATTTCTTTTTTTCTTGCTTTAATGTTTAATTCTTTTGTCATTAATATTTATTACCATATGTTTATTGTAAATTTTGGTTCCCAGCTTTATTGTGATCAATGAAAACTAGCATCTTTGTCTCTAAATATTTTCTTCTTTTTTTGCAATTTTTTTAATATTTATTACCATATATTTATTGTAAATTTTTTTGTCCACCGCGAAGCGCGGGTCCTTAACTAGTACAAGTATAATTTCTCAAAAAAATTGGTGAAAATACCCTCAAAGCCACACGAAATTGATTTCAACTTCTATTTTTTTAACTTGGACCCTTCTAATTTTTTGAAATTAAGTGATTTTTAGTCAAAAAGACAAAAAGAATAAGAAATTCTCTCAAATTCATTGATAATTTTATCAAATAAAATAACTTTAATCAATTTTCAGCAAATAAAAGTAGACTATATAATGATTAACAAATTATATATAGTCATAAAATTTGATAAAATTTGTAACCTAACTAGTTATTAAATTCAAAATTAAAAAAAATAGAAGTTGAGGTGTCTCGATCAAGGAAAAATAAAACAGTTGAGGCATCAATTTCAAAATAGCCTATAGTTGAGGGGGTACCCATACATGTTTACGAGAAACATTAAAACTTGAAAATTTTTTAATTTAACTGGTTATTAAATTCAAATTTTAAAAAAAAAAGAAGGTAAGGAGTCTCAATCAAGGAAAAAAAAGGATTTTTTTTTGTCAAAATAACCCTATAAAATTTTCTAATTAGATAAATAACCCTGTAAAAAAAATAATTGACAAACTAACCCTCATTTTGCCATGTAGAAGCTACGGTGGGATTCGGTGAATCGTTTACCGTCATAAAGCGGTAAATGATTCACCATCTTCCTAATTTCCTAATTTCCTACAAAGTGGTGAATCATTTATCCTTTTTCTCTTTCTTTCTTTTTTCTATATAATCCTAACAATCACATAAAAATTTCAACAAATCACATAAAATCTTAACAATCAAAAAATTCTAATAATCTATCCATACAATCATAATAATCAAATAAAAATTCTACTAATCCACGTATAACCCTAACAACCTCATTTTTTTTATTTCCAATATATAATCCTAATAAATAACAATCATATAAAAATTTTAACAAATCACATACAATCTTAACAATCTAAAAAATCCTAACAGACTATCTAAAAAAAGTGTCACTGCTTTTATAAAAAATTAAAAAGACTGTCTTTATAAAGGTAGTAAACGATTCATCGTTTTTAGAAGAAAATTTCAACGTGGCTCTTACATGGTAAAAGGAGGAGGGTTATTTAGCCAAATATATTTTTAGTTGGGTCATTTAGCCAATTACAATATTTTCTAGGATTATTTGAAAAAAAAAAGTCAAAAAAAAAAAAGTTGAGGTGTAAATTTCAAAATCGCCTATGATTGAGGGGATTTTCCTACATTTTTACCGGAAACTAACGAGCTCTAAATTAAACCCTAATTTAGCTCAAAAACCAAATATTCGTACCTGCTCCACATAGATGAACTTCCGATTCTTATCCTTCAACAGCGCCGGGACGAGCGAATCGAGCACATTCTGAACACACGCCCCCTACCCCAATCCCCCCCAAAAAAGAAAAAAGGAAAAAGTCACCGAAAATCACGAAAACTCCACGAGAAATTCGGGGGCGAGGCGAATCAAAATGGGGTACCTGGATGGAGTTGTTGGATCCGACGTAGTACTGATCCACGGTCTTGAGCCACCCTACGTCGTCGTGGCTGTGGGCGACGATGTGGACGTTGAGCTTGTCCGGGACGATCCCCCCCGTGGTGTTGTACGCGATGTACTTGGACTCGGCGACGCGTGCGAGGAGAAGGAGGAAGAGGAGAGGAGGAAGAAGAAGAAGAAGAGGAGGAGGTAGAGGAGGAGGTCGGAGGCGACGAAGAGGATGCGCCATCGCCATGGATGCGAGCTTTTCCCCCAGCTTCGAGGAGAAGCTGCGGTATAAAAGGGCGGAGAAGAGGAGAGTGGGCTCGTCGGGGCTTTTGGAGGAAGCGTCGTCGTCTACCTCTCGTCGTCGTCTTCGCACTTCTCACTTCGCAGTGAGAGTAAAGAGAGGGCCCATTGTGTTCTGGTGCTCCGCGGGTACGTACACCTTGTAACTATTTTAATTTTGGAGCAATTGCTTATATATCCCTGCAAAATTTTTGATCTGTTTACTTGTCCCCCACCCTCAAAAAGCTAATATTAAAAATGTTTTAACATTCCAAGTTATTTCAAACATGCTCACTCCAAGAGTTAAATTTTGTTAGTGAACTATTCGCAACTAGCCAATTGGAATTCTTGCTTCTCCGAAAATACTATGCAAGCTGATCAACTAGCCAATTGGGGTCTGTCTAATAAAAAAATGTACTGTGCGGTCCTCTTTTGAGGACTTTTTTATTTTTGTATCGTCTCATTTTTATTTAAATAAATTTTCGCTCTCGGGCGATTTTTCTCAAAAAACTTTTAGCAACAACCGTTATCTCTGTAAAATTATTATTTTACTCTTTCAAATAGACTTTTCTTATTTATTCTTCAATTAGGGGCAACTTTTTGTATTTTCAAAAATACCATTCTATCGTTACTATTTTGTTTTTTACCCGTAAGTTAAGTTAGAAACAAATAAGATATTTTGACTTAAGGCTTCGTTTGGAATTACGGGAAGATTACGTTACGTGCGATGAAAAAGTACGATGGGAAATACTCTGTTTGTTTCTATACATAATATTACGTTCTGCATATCGTGATGAGTCGGTTACCATATTCTGTGGTCCCACTAGAGAATGCAGAATCATATCTCATATGTTTTTACCCCAACTCCGTTTTATCTAACAGCGTCAGATAGGTCTCAATACCAAACTAAGCCTAAATCAATCTTGATTTTGTTTAAGAGAAAGTAGATTAAATTATTAAATTTCACAGAATTATCAATTATTGTGGTAAAACCTTCAATTTATTTAACTAAAATTACTTGATTCCAAAAAAGTTAAAATTCGAAGTTCTTGATAAAACGATTCTAGTTGGGGAGGCCATTTGAGAAGGTTCTATTGTAGAGGGGTTCTCCAAGCATTTTTATTTATTTATTTCTGTTTACACCTGTACTTTAAAATTTACCCTCTATGCCCATTCCTAGAAGCAATAAACCTAATAAAAAATAATATAATACTTTTTTATAATTAAAATGATGTTTGAAAATTTTTGTTCTTATACATTTGTTTATGCAATATAAAAATATTTTATTCTTTATTATTTTTTTTTTGCATGGAATAGCTGTGAAAGGTAAGCTCTACGCCCAATGCGCGCAAATATAAAAATAACATTTTGAAAACATCTGTTCAATAAAATTAGAATAATATTCTGGATTAAATCATTTGATATCTCATTTTGATATTTAACTTTAAAATTAAAATTTTTAAAAATTAGATAGTCACATCAAAATAAGTAATAGTTGAGATAGTTAAAATAAGTTTTATATATTTTTATATTTTTACAATTTATTACTGCATGATGAGTAGAATATTATGTATTTTCAGATTCTATTACAAAATATTAAGGCTCTGTTTGGGATTGTGTGGAGAATACGTTACGTACAAAGAGTAAGATTGAAAAATATTGTGATTATTTTTACATGTAATATCACGTTTCTTCCGTTCCAATATATTTTTTATAATTATACATTGAAAAATTAATAAATATATCTTTATATAGAGTAGTGCTACTATACTCTTATGAGTATTGGACACTTCGTACTCATAAGTTGTTTTCGATAATAGAGCTACCGAATCGATGATCCACTCCGTTAAATATAATCTATAGTATTTGAAACTTCTAAAAAATAAATTTTGTAATTTTTTGAAATCATAATAAAGTCCATCAAGCGGGCATAAAATGAATGGTTAAAATCGAATGACGTCCTCAAAATGGATGATCGGATTCTTTAATTTAAGATCGGAGTTATTGATCTTTATTTAGGTAGTGAATAGAATTTTCTATCAAAAATTCAACTGATTCTGATTCTTTTACACCGTTAAACTAGCATGTGTCCCATACCAATCGTTAGAAATTGTCAATTTTGTAACCTTTTGATCGTAAGGTAAATGATGTCGAAAAATTATGAAATTTGATTTCTAGAACTTTTAAATGCTCTAAATAACGTTTAACGGTGTGGATCGTCGATTTGGAAGCTCTATTATTGAAAACAACTTATGAGTATGAGGGCGATCTTACTCATAAGAGTATAGTAGCCGGACTTCTTTATATATATATATAGTTGGACTGGGCTACTATTAGTAGCAAAATCCCATTGTTGCTACCAGTTTTTTAGCCTTTGGATCAACTATTTTCATTATTTCTAACCATTGGATTAAATACTATAACCCAGTGGGGACCACTCAACCCTAGGGGGACCATTCAACTCTAACCGACTAATATCATCCTGACCCTACAATTTTTCATCCAAGGATTAAAAACTTGATAGCAAAAAGAGCGTTTTACTATTAATAGTATTCCAGCCTAATTCTCTCTCTATATATATATATATATATATATATAGTCTTGTTTACTTGCATTAGATGGACCTAAGTAGTCTAGAAAATAAATATTATTTAATTTATAAAAATTAATATCTTAAATTTAGAATAATTTACAAATAATTCTTTTAAATATCATAAAATGTATCTAAGGATTTAGATTTAAATTTAAGATACCTTTTATAGAGTTTTAGAGGCATGGTGTATAATTTATGTATACACCTGGTGCATGTAGACAATAATTAATTTCTCCAGGGATCGATGGGAGATGGGTAAATTGCACTATCAATCCTGGACTTTGAGTGAAGTTACATTTTGGTCCTGCAACTTTTGAGTTTTTTAAAGTTTATTGTACTCCTTTATCTTGGAATAAAATTTGTTCATTTTATTTTCATAAGCCGCAAATTTTGTCGATTTTTTATCCAACCAGTACTTTTTATTTAATAATTTAATTTTTAAATAATAAAAAGAGAAAACTTTAAAAAACTCCCTATGGTTTCGTAGTTTCTCATTTTGCCCCCCCTGTGGTTTAAAATGTTTCAAATTGCCCCCTGTGGTTTCGTTTTTATCTTTTCGGTAGCTTTTTCGTTAATATTTCATTAAATTATATATAAAAAACTTCAAATACCCATCTAGATTTATCAAATATTTACTTTAGTATCTTTTAATTTTAACTTTATCACTGATTTAAAAAAAATAATAATAAAATTAATAAAAAAAAGAGAAAAAAGACACCACAGGAGGGCAAATTGATATATTTTAAACCATAGGGGGGCAAAGTGAGAAACTAGGAAACCACAGGGAGGCTTTTGTAGTTTTTCCTAATAAAAATATTATTACTTAGCAAATAGCAGGCTTAAAATTAATAGGATGAGATAAAAATCAATAAATACATACATGCAAGATAATCCGCAATCGGTAATACGACATACTCATCCCCCACTCGGTAATATTTTAAATAGTAAACAAACATGCACAGGGACTGAAATGAATGTTTTGTAAGAGTTTGGGGGTGTAATGGAGAAACTGAGGGGTCAATTACCAAAATAAACATAGATGAAACTTTGGGGACTGTACTGCAATTTACCAGCCGGCGACAGAGTTTTCCTTGGGATGTTGCACATCGCACCATTTTCAATGCGGAGACTTGTGGATAAGGTCTCCCATCAATTAGTTTTTACACGTGTTTTGTTTGTTTTGTTGTTTTATATATAATATAATATAATAATAATAATAATAATGTATAGAGAGAAATGATTTTTCATGTTTTTTTTTAATTTTAGTATCATATGATTTAAAATATATTATTTAGTATTTTGTGCTTTTGTNTTGTTTTTTTTTTTTTTTCATTGACATTTTTATTAACTCTCCGTTAAATCATACAGAAAAATTTCAGATATCCACATATATTTTATCAAATATTCACTTTAGTACACTATAGTTTATCGAATTTTCATTTTAGTATCATGTAGTTAACTTTCTCACTTGTTTAATAAAAAAAATTAACAGAGGAAACATAATGAAAATAAAAAAAATAAAATCACCGAGTACTAAAGCGATATATTTTAAATCACAAAATACTTAAAAAAATAAAGAGGTGCAAAACCACATAAATAATATTTGAAGTTTTTCCTTAATAATTTTTCTATTAATAATGTTTGGAGAATCTTTGATTACTCTGTGGTGGACCCAAAAAGGACCTTGGAAATAGATTGAATAGGATTGGGATTATGATTGAATTGGAAAAATGATAACCCAATCCAATATTTGGTGGAATAACACATAGGATTTGATAAAGTTTATAAAAATTTCAAATTTATACATAAAATCGAATTCATAATATAATGTTTAATGTAAATTGAAATATTTAAGTTTGAACTCAAACTTTGCGTTTGAAACTAAACATCAAAAACCTGAAATTGAAATTCAAATCCAAATAGTTCTGAATTTGAATTTAAAATTTTAATCGTAAATTTAAATTTCAAATTTAAACTGGAATTCAAATTATTAATTTGAATTCACATTTTTTAATATAAATATAAATTTTTATTTTTTAATTCAGAGTTTGAAGTTCGAATTTAAATTCTGGGACAATTAAATGTAAATTTGAAACTTCAATTTCAGTGTAAAATTGATTTAGAAATTTGAATTTAAATCCAAATTTCGTCTTTCAAATTTGATACTCAAATTTGAGAATTGAATTAGAATTAGAAATCCAAGTGTGAATTTAAAATTTGAATTTGAATTCAAAATAAATTTGAATTTTAAAATTAAATCCCAAAAATTAAATTCAAAACATGAATTTGAATTTCAAATTTAAATTTAAGATCTAAAATATAAGTTTGAATGTAAATTTATAATCTGTATTTAACTTACAACATATATTTTCAAATTTTAAATTTTAAAATTGATTAGAAATTTTAAGAGGAGGCGATTCCTTTCTCATAAATAGGAACCAATGAGGAGAGAGGGATCTGCGTCACGGTTCATAGTTACATATAGGGGTGTCAATGAGCCAAACACGAGTTGGGTTAGCTCGTGTTCAGCTTGTTTCATAAATGAGCCGAACACGAGTTAGCTTGTTAAAATATCGAGTCGAAAAATTTAGCCCGCATTGACGAGCTGAACACGAACTGGCTCATGAGCAACAAATTAAAATAATTAGAAAAATATATATAGAAAATAAATTTCTGAATTCTTAACTACTAGATTTTGATTTAATAGTTGAAACTTTGCATATTAACAGGCCTTTTATAATTAAACTAGGCTTTATATTTATAAGTTGTGCTAAAAATTAAATAATAAAAATCTTGTATTTTATATATATATATATACTAGTTGAGCGTATGTGCAAATGCACGTAACAATTATTTTAATTTATTTTAAATCAATAAAATTTGTAAATTATATTTATTCAAAAATTTAGAGTAAAATATTTTGTAAATTTATATGTTATATTTTATTAGAAAATATCTATTTGATAATTTGTATTTTCTGAAATTGTGCAAATTAAAAATCAGTCGCTTAAATTAATTTCTGTATTAGAATTTACCTTAGAGCATTTGTTATATATTTATTTNATAAATAGAAGTGCTATCTTTTAAGAAATTTATCATAACCGTTTATTTTTATTTTAAATATTTTTAACCAATCGATCATAACCGTTCGTAGAATTGAATTTATAGATGAATATATATATTCATTTAATAAATTGATCATAACCATCCGTACAATTGAATTTATAGATGAATATAAATATTTTTTTAATAAATTGATCATAACCATTTATTCTTATTTGATATACTTTTTTACAAATTGATCATAAATTTGTATATCCTATTAATTCAAAAATATGATTTACAAATTTATCAACCAATCTATCTTTTAAATTATTTTCGTTGTAATGTGTTGATAGTCCCAAAATTTAAAATTTAAGATTAATTTTAAATTTTGAATTGAAATATAGATTTACAGTAGATATATTCTAGCAAAAATTTGGATAAGCATGATTTTTTTTTTCTATTTTAGAGATAAAAAGAAACTAAAAACATTTCTAATTAAAATAAAGATTCATATAGATATATTTCGGTTGGCAAAACTTTGGATAACTATATTTTTTTTCCTATTTTAGAGATAAAAGAGAAATTAGAAGTTGGTTTCATTACGTTATTTATTTTACGTAAGGAAAGATGAATCAGTTTTCTTTTCCCGCTAAAAAATGGGTCTGTCGATAGATCGAAATTTGAAATACGTGCTTTTATATATACTAGTTGAATGTACGTGCAAATGCACGTAACAAATATTATAATTTATTTTAAATCAGTATAAATTTGTATATTATAGATATCCAAAATTTTACAATAAAAATTATATTTATAAATTAATTTGTTATATTTTATTAGAAAATATTTACAATATCTTATCGTGTTCTTTTTTTTTTATATATATACATCAAACATTTTTATATACTTTTTGATTTTTGATAAATCAAATTTAAATATGTGTTTTAAATTAAAAGCATCAAAATTTAATTCACATTTACTTTAAAATTTAAAATTTAATTTTGATCCACTGTAACAAAAAAATTAATTGTTAATTCAAATTTGATATAAAAAATTAAATTTAATTCATAATTTAAGCTCAAATTTTAATTTTAATGTAAAATAGATTAATAGGAATGCTATTTTTTTAACAAATTGATCATAACCATTTATTTTTATTTGAGATATTTTTTAACAAATTGATTATAAACGTAGGATTGAATTTATAGATTGCCACGCCCTGGATTACTCGTTTTTCCGGACACGCTAACAGACCCGCCGTATACATAGGAATTTTTTCTGTATACGAAGCGAAACAATAACAGTACCTGTAATCATACAACACTACAAATAGTAGTATAGAGCTGCTAGAAAAAATAAACCATATATAAAACAGTGGTTCAATACATACATAGCATCAGGGTACAAAAATACTCGCTCAGGCGAGCTACAACATCTGTATGTAAAGGACCAAAAACTACAACTACCTGTAATTGGTACTCCTTTAGCTCTGCGACTTGTCTGAAAGGCTCTAACTCGCGACGCCCTTGCCACGCTTAGAATCAGCAACAGCAGCAGCCGAAGACGACGTTTCTGCAAAAATAGGGGAACAATTGTGCGTGAGAACTACTGCAAAAGAAGTAGTCCTCAGTGGGTACTGCCCTCAAACTCATCGGTTCACCCACAAAGTCTACAGAAGTAAGTAGGGATAGTAAGGAAAGCTGGAACAAATCTACAGCTAAATGCCACTATACTATCATACTCTAACACTACCAATCTGTAGAACAGTAAATCCTAACCCAATCTCACTAGGGACTGTGAACACACCCGTCCCGCTTGCCAAAGCTAACACTACCTCCACACTAAGCAGTCAGTGGAGAGCAAGTCCAACCAGGACACAAAGACACGAACGCCAACGCATAAAGCCCGACTCCGGAGTTGCACTCGTGGGCGCTACCCAACCGAGTATGCAAGCGTATCTCTGTCGAACTCAATCAGGCTCTCACAGGCTAAGATCCAAATAAATAGGGTCCAACTGGTCTAACAACCAACTCACGTGCCCTCGGCACAATCTGATGCAACAACAGCAATCTGGGTCCACCGTCAACCTCAACGGCACCCGACAGTCCGGAACAGCCTAAACACTGCTGTAAAAATAAGCTCGGCATCTCAGCCCGAGCGTAAACATAATCTACACTATCCAGAATATCCACCCCCCGGTGATACAATCAAACTACGACTCTTAGAGCTAAATCTGGTAGTTTTAACATATGACAGTGTAGAAGCGCCAGTTATCTCCTAAGTCAAGTCCAAGTCCAACACGTATTATTTAACTAACTCATTTCAGCATGCTTCAAATTCAGATTTTCATTAGCATACTAATCGATGATTCAAGCTAATCACATAGTATACAAAAGCTAAAAATATACATATCTTAGGAGCAAAACCGATGATTAACCTACCTCTCGCGCAACTCCACGGCAGCAAGAAGGTCACGAAAACACTGGTAATCTTTGCTATAATCACCATAGGACCAGTAGTAAACCTCCTTAAAGATCTGAACATCAAAACCCAACAAATCACATTGTAACCCAAAAATTCAGCACTTAAGCTTAACTTTCCTCAATATCAATGTCAACTTCACTTTCTAATACTCAAATCTGGTGAAGTAAGGTTCCAAATCCAGGGGAGAGTGATAGCACACAAGGCTCAGGTAGCAATTCCAGCTTCCTACAAAGATTGCATCAAGAAAGTCCAGAAAAACTCACAATCAGGTCTAAACCACCAGCAGCAAAGAGAACACAAAATTGACCAAGCTAACCTCAATCAAATTCTGTCAAATTGGGCTCCACGGATTCCTCTTGAAGTCTAGAATTCAACAAAGCAAGTTTCTGTCATGCCCTGGACTTCAGCGGAAGCTCACAGTAACGTGCACAGACCCGCCGTGTACCCCAAAAACCACACTGTACACCAGGCGTTTATAAAGAAAATGAACAATATAGCAAAGAGATCTTAACTTACTTAGTAATCAGAGCACGACTAAAAGTCTAAACTTATACAATCCAAAACTCTAATACAACAGATAAGGATAGAGTACAATTTACATGATTTCAACATACAATACTGATCAAAACTGCATAAACTTGTAAGGGTTTGTCTATTTAACGTCGAAAAAGCTCTAGCTAGCCGCCGACCCCTCGCCAGGATCCCTAGCCTTTCCCGCTGTGGAAGGCTCTGTAAAAACAACAACAAAGAGGGTGTGAGAACTATTAAACAATAGTTCCTAGTGGGTAAGCTGTCGAGAGTGACGAAGTACACCACTAGGTCAACTGTGACATAAATAAACAATAGTAGATAAGCAAGTAAATGCAACAGGCATTGAAATAAAACAATCATGATATTTGCTCAAAATGCATATATTAATCTATGAACAGGTGGCAAATATTAGTTTATCTTGATAGGTTCTGTCATTCATGTTAATTAACAATTAACTAACCATATGCTAGGTTGTAGGCAGTTATTCTCATTATCATTAAACTAACTGATGATCTCATGTAGTTACAACTTACGTTAGTAAGGGTGTAAACGTGCTGTCATTATGTTACAGATTGATCAGGATGTTAGCTTCCTAATTGGTTCACCACTAAGTTTACTCGACCAATAACATAAAGTATTCTATATACTAAGTTCATCTAAGATTAAGGCAACTCAAAATAACCCAATTTACAATAGACTTACACAAAGTGAAGTCATAGCCGCGCCGTGCCTAATGGCCATGTGGAAGTCAACACTACCCACAGCAATCCACTTCGGCGCTCACTTCGTACATAAGCGAGCAATCTGTCGCTAAGCTACTCCGGAGTGCTGGCTTGGGAGGCGCGACCCCCACAAGCGTGTGCGAAAGAGCGTAATGGCATGCAAGCTGTAATCCATAGCATAACAATCACAAGGTCATCATGTCTCTGACATGGAATCTCAACTCGACCTAAGGCCGACACTGTAGCAACTAATTATAAGCCACTGTCAACAACTTTGAACATGATTTAACCAATAGTTAGTATTAACTTAACCAAGTATATGCTTTATATCTTTATGGCTATACTCACAAGTGCTCACATAAAATCCTCTCACTACTCCCTATATATATAAGGAAAGTGGTTTACAAGGTCACACTCAATGACTCATTCTAGGTTCATACAACCCATGGCACATATCCTAGAGTTCCACATAAGCCGCCACTACTTGGAGTGAATAAATAACATGCAAGTACTTCTGTTTGATTATATAAGCATATGTTATGGTTCTTCTAGTCATTCTACTAGAATGTATACATTTAACATTGTACGTTCACATTATGTCATGATACCAAGTTCAAGCTAGGTTACCGACACAAGTAAGGAAACCGTAATCAACCAGTCAGCACTAATATGTAGACATTGTCTAAGATACTTTTTCATGGTTTCACAAGAGTGTACAAATGACCTCATTATGTAGATAGTTCAAGAGTTCTAGAGCTATGTCTATAACATAGAATAGCATGATCTCATCTCAAGTATATCATTCACTTATTGTCCAATAAAGCTAATTGATACTTTCATGGTTTAATAATCTCTCCCTCTTAAGTAATGTTCTGCTAAACTTATTGGTACAAATTACTAATATCATGAATACATAGTAAGAAAGCCCATAATCTATGGGAAATAGATGAATTCAGCATTCTTTCTCTACTACAGAGATGTACTATTATACCCGATATGATATGCACATGTATGTTTATCTCCATTCCTTCAAATATACATATGTTCACATAAGAATGTAATGAGTTCAACTCTTAACATTATGTTAAAGGAGACATAGAGGAAATTCACCCATTTTGGTGAGGTCCGACCCACCTTCCAATCGACAACTCTTGTCGAACTCACAATCGCAGGAAATATGAAGTCTCAAAGTCCCCTAACAACAAATCAAAAATCAGCTTGAAAGCTGAATTATATTCCTGTAGCAAAACCTCATATAATCACGCAATATGAACTAGGTTCTCACCTAGGTTTAGTCTAAAGCTAAACCTCTACTTCAATCCAGGTTGAAGCACCTCAACTCGGCTTGATTTAGCTCAAAAGAGTCTCAATATTCAGCTCAAGGTGATCACTAAATCCGCTGTGAATTAATCCAAACTGCATCACTACTTTCACTTATATCTCTAGTATAACATCAAGGTAAGACAGGTAGGGAGTTAATCACCTTCTCTAATTCAGTTCAGCTTGTTGTTAGCTTTGGGTTGAAGAATCATCTCCAAACTCTGTTCCAAAAACCATCGAACCCAAGTCGCAAGGTTCACCTCTCTTGTTGCGGTTCTGCTACGAATCAGCATCAAAGCAACATTAAAATCCTTATGTAACTACATAGTATAGGATAGAACCTTACTTGTTTAGATTCCCTACCAGGAATTCTACTTCCTACTGGTGGAAGTATACTCAAAATCAGTTTAAAAGGTTTAGTTCCAAGTAGAAATCATGGCTTCTGTAATCCGGAATCAACACAATATTACTTACTTATTACAACACTCAAAACAAGGAGGAAATCGGGTAGCTTACCTCATCTAATCACTAACTCAGCTCTAGCTGAGTTAAAGTATAGCAAAGCTCCTCTTTATAGCTGCCAAAAACTCTCCCTCAATTCAGCTAGCAGCAAAGTACAAGAAACAAGCTTAAACCCATCACTAACACCAAGCTATGGAAAGAAATGGTACAAATCACTTTACCAAGTTGTAACTCAGTTATCTACTGAGTTGAAGTTGCAAAATTCTCCCAAATTCCTCTCTCTCACAACCCTTAGCAGCTCCAAAGCCTTCTACTTCAGCTAGCAACAAAACAAAAGAAAGAAGTGGGCTTAATTCCATCTTTTTCACCTCAAACCATGGGAAAATCTTAGAGAGAGAAAGAGAGAGAAGCTCACCCCTGTTCCTGAGCTCCAATATGATAAAAATAGGCTCAGGGCTCGAGCTAAGCTGATAAGAACAAGCTTAAACCGTGAAAAGACCAAAATATCCTCAGCCACGCAGCTACTGCTGTGCTATGTACCAGTATACAATGATGGCTGTACCGGTACACCATACAAATTTCTGCAATTACGAATTTTCAATGCACTTTCGATCTTTTAACGGTTTGATCACTCCTTTAACTTGTCAAAAATCTTTCTACTACTCTTTAAACGATGTAGGTTAGTTCTCATTACCATTCCCACTCATCAAACTTCATAATTAGCCAAGTTCTACATTCGATTAGTGCATTTCCAATGCACTTTTCATTTCCAGTTATCTGCTTGGTCCAGTACTTGGCTGTAACCTCTCGACAATCCTTCAAAAGTTGTAGAAGAGTTCCAATTAATATTCTAACCCTCGAACTTCATAATTCACCAAAGTTCAGTGTATTATAGTTTCACTGCAATCCGACCTTCCTACGTCGCACACGAGCCGAAACGCCGAAGGTCGCTGCTGGAAATCTGCAGAATCAGCACTCCTCAAGCTTGGAATTGTGGACTTTAGAGTAAATTGGAAAGTTTAGAAGGGCTGAAATGCAAATTATGGATTCTCTGTGAAGAAGGAAGGAAAAGAGCTCACCAGGAATGTACTCTCTCTATTTATAGGGTGATAGGATGATCCAATAAACCCCAGGAACAAAAGCTATTAAACTGCTCACTCTGCAGAAACGACCACTTTCGGGCGCTCAAAACCCCTTTCTGGGCGTCCGAAACATCCAGGCTGCACAAATGCTCCCCTTAGGTTCCTTCGCCGGCGGTCTGCTGCGCCCATATCCGGCTCCGGCGGACCTCACCTACCACCAGCCACGTGTCAACGCAAACGATACTCACGATGTGAACTTTCGGACCCACTTCCGAGAGCCTGAAACCAGGATCCGAATTGGCTTCCAGTTCTGCACTCAAGTTCTGGGCGACCCAAAACCTATTCTGGGCGCCCGAATCTGGCAAAACTCTAGTTTTGCTTATTTGAGTGCGCCGAGTCCATTTCTGCATCTATTTCATGCAGAAATGACTCCGACTCAGTCCGACACTCTCCAGATGTATCAACCAATCACTAGTACTGTAGCGAATCCTATCCAAACCTATGGAACACTACATCCTCCCTCACTACAAAAAGTTTCGTCCTCGAAACTTAAATTCATACCTCAATCCGGAGTATCAAACATGTAGGGGTAGAACTCTCGCATCACTGTCTCCGGCTCCCAAGTCGCCTCCCGCTCCTCGTGATTACTCCATTGCATCTTTACATAAAGGATGATCCGATTGCGTAATTCTTTCGTCTCACGAGCAAGAATCCGCAACGGTCGCTCCTCGTATCGCAGGTCCTCGCCTATCTCGAGCGGAGTGAAGTCAATCACGTGAGAGAAATCGAAAACATATATCCTCAAAGCCGAGACGTGGAAAACATCGTGGGTGCCGACTAGTCGCGGGGGTAGAGCAATCCTGTAAGCAACTGGCCCAACTCGCTCCAATACCTCAAAGGGGCCAACAAAACGTGGACTAAGCTTTTCACGCACTTCAAATCTGCGTATGCCTCTGGACGGCGAGAATTTTAGAAACACATGGTCTCCAACCTAGAACTCTAAGTCTTGTCTCCTGGTATCGGCATAGCTCCTTTGGCGGCTCTTAGCTGTCAAAAGGTGTCGTCGCACTGCGCTAACCTTTTCCTCAGCCTCTAGCAAAATCTCAGGCTCGAGCGTCTTCCTTTCACAAACATTGCTCCAAAACAAAGGGGATCGATATCTGCGTCCATACAATGCCTCAAACGGAGCCATCTGAATGCTCGTTTGATAGCTGTTATTGTACGCAAACTCAACCAGTCTCAAATGCCGATGTCACCCTCCTCCAAAGTTCAGGACACATGCCCTCAGCATGTCCTCCAAAGTCTGAATGGTCCGTTTTGACTGACCATTCGTTTGTGGGTGAAACGCCGTGTTGAAGTGCAACTGTGTACCCAAGGCAGTCTAAAGACTCCTCCAAAAGTGAGAAACAAACCTCGGGTCTCTATCAGATACGATCGAAATCGGCACACCATGCAGCCTAACAATCTCATCTAGATATAGCTGCGCGAGTCTCTCCCTGGACCAGGTAGTCTGAACCGGTAGGAAGTGAGCAGACTTAGTCAGTCTGTCCACTATCACCCAAATAACATCGAAACCACCCTGTGTTCTAGGCAATCTCACGATGAAGTCCATCGTGATCTGTTCCCATTTCCACTCGGGTATTGACAAACTCTGAAGCTTGCCAGCAGGTACCTGATGCTCTGCCTTTACCTGTTTGCAAGTCAAACACTGAGCCACAAATCTGCCAATATCCCTCTTCATTCCATTCCACCAGAACTGTGCCTTTAAATTCTTATACATCTTGGTCCCACCAGGGTGAACCGTATAAGGTGAACAATGAGCCTATCTCAAAATATCCTCTCGGATCCGTGAATCTATAGGCACACACAGTCGGTCCCTTTACCGCAGTACTCCCGAACTGTCCACTGTAAAACTCTGCCTGTCCCCTCTCTAACTGCTCTCGAATCCTCAACAAGTGCGGATCTCCACTCTGTTTCTCTCGAATCCTATCCAACAGAGTGGGCTGCAAGACCATAGACATCAGTCTCGCAGTAGACCCAAGGGACACTATCTTGAGCCTCAACTGCTGTAGCTCCTCAAGTAACGGCCTTTGCTGAGTAATCATTAGGCTCAAGTTCTGCACTGACTTCCTGCTCAATGCATCTGCCACCACATTTGCCTTACCGGGATCATACTGAATACTAATGTCATAGTCCTTCAGTAACTCCAACCACCGGCGTTGCCTCAGATTCAACTCTTTTGGGTGAACAGATATTTGAGACTTTTGTGATAAGTAAAAATCACATAGTGCTCGCCATATAAGTAATGCCGCCACAACTTCAAAGCAAAAACCACTGTGGTAAGCTCCAAGTCACGCGTAGGGTAATTCTTCTCGTAATCCTTCAATTGCCGTGAAGTATAAATAATTACCCTACCATGCTGCATCAATACACAGTCCAAACCACTATGCGATACATCACTGTAGATCACAAATCCTTCCCCCATAACTGGGAGGGTAAGGATAGGAGCCGACGTCAACCTTTGTCTCAACTCATCGAAGCTCCTCTGATAATCCTCACTCGAGATGAACTTAATTCCTTTACGAGTCAAACGAGTGAGGGGTGTGAAAAGTTTCGCAAAGCCTTCCATAAACCGACGGTAATATCTAGCAAGTCCAAGAAAACTCCGTACCTCTGTCATCATCGTCGATCTGGGCTAATCCCGAATAGCATCAATCTTCTTCGGGTCCACTGCTACACCAACTGCAGAAATCACATGGCCCAAGAAAGCAACTTCCCGTAACCAGAACTCGCACTTCTTTAACTTGGCATACAACTTCTTCTCTCGCAGAAGCTGTAGCACAGTCCTCAAGTTCTCCTCATGCTCGGTATCAGTCCGGGAGTATATCAAGATATCATCTATGAACACCACCACAAATTTATCCAAGAACGGCTTGAACACTCTATTCATCAAATCCATAAATGCGGCAGGGGCATTTGTCAATCCAAACGGCATCACAGTAAACTCATAATGCCCGTACCGAGTCCAAAAAGCTGTCTTGGGAACATCTTCAGCCCTCACCCTCAACTGGTGGTAACCTGACTGAAGATCAATCTTCGAGAAGACACAAGATCCTTGCAGCTGATCAAACAGATCATCGATGCGCGGCAAAGGATACTTGTTCTTGATGGTCACTTTATTCAGCTCCCGATAATCCACACATAATCTAAGTGAACTATCATTCTTCTTTACAAATAACACCGGTGCTCCCCAAGGAGATACACTGGGTCTCACATACACCTTATCCATCAGATCCTGAAGCTGCGCCTTTAGCTCTCTCAGCTCTATCGGTGTCATCCGGTAAGGTGCCTTCGAGATTGGTGCAGTTTTAGGAACTACATCAATCACAAACTCGATCTCCCTCTCCGGCGGCATCGTCGTCAACTCCGAGGGAAACACATCCGGAAACTCGCGGACTATAGGGATATCCTAAAGTCCTGGCGCCGCCACAGGCACCTCCACAACCGTCGCCAGAAAAGCAACACATCCCCTACTCATCAGCTATCGAGCCCTCGCCGAAGAAATTTAAGTGGCAAACAACGTACTCCTGCAGCCTCTAAAAGTGAACTCCTTCTGGCCTGGTTCGCGGAATGTCACCGTCCTCGCTCCACAATCAATAGTAGCATAATACCATGCCAGCCAATCCATGCCGAGCACAACATCAAAGTCCTACAGCTGCCTTAAAATCAACAGATCTGCGGGCATGATCTAAGAATCTAACTATACCGAACACGACCAACAACACTCTGCAACCTGTAAAACATGGTCGGGGACCTGCACCTCTCGTGCCTGTGACAATGACCCTAACTCTAGATCATGCAACAATGCAAATGCTCGGCTAACAAAAGAATGCGATGCACAGGTATCAAAAAGTGTACGAGCAGGGGACCGGTATCAATATGTTAAAATTTTAATCTAAATAAAAAATTTTATTATAAATTTAAATTAAAAAAGTTTAATCGTAAATTAAATTTAATTTTATATCAAATTTAAATTATTTATCAGTTGTGATCAATTAAAAACGAACGGTTATGATCAATCTGTTAAAAGTTTAATTTATATCGAGTGATCAATTAAAAACAAACAGTTATGATCAATTAAAAACGAACGGTTATGATCAATTTATTAAAAAATAGCATTCCTATCTATATTTGTACTATATATAAAAGCATATAAGAATAACAGAAGAAAGAAAGAATATTTTCTACGAACGATTATGATCAATTTGTAAAAAAAAAAAATCTCAAATAAGAACGAACGGTGATGATTGATCAATCTGTTAAAAAAAAACATTCTTACTTTCTTCTGTTATTCTTATATGCTTTTATATATATTTTGAATATGAATATTAAAAGTAAAAGCCCGATGGATTTGAATTTGAGTATGGATTTTGTCTGTATCCAATCCAAATCCGAAAACAACCCAAACCTAAATTGATTTTACATTGTATATTTATATTTATCATATATATAAAAGCATATAAGAATAACAGAAGAAAGAAAGAATATTTTCTACGAACGATTATGATCAATTTGTAAAAAAAAAAAATCTCAAATAAGAACGAACGGTGATGATTGATCAATCTGTTAAAAAAAAACATTCAAATCTATCAATAAATTCAATTCTACGAACAGTTATGATCAATTTGTTAAAAATATTTCAAATAAAAATAAATGATTATAATCAATTTGTTAAAAAATAGCACTTGGATCCATCTATTTTACATTAAAATTTAAATTTGATTTTAAATCATGATTTAGATTTAATTTTTAATTTTTCATATCAAATATAAATGGCCTTTTTGCATAAAAAATCCACTTATTTTAGACTTTTGCAAAACCGGGTCACCTTTTTCGTTTTTGCAGATTCGGTCCGTTTTTTCAGCAAACTGACCAAAATATCCGTATTACTTTTTCTCTTTCCTCTTTCTCTCTCCTCTTCGTTCTCTCGTTCTTTTTTTTTTTCGCCGAAAAAAAAAAGCGAAGGCCAGGCGGGCGCGCCGCCGAAGCACCGCCAGGCGGGCTCTTTTCTTCTTCTTCTTCTTCCTGCAGGAGCAATTTTTTTTTCTCTTTTTCTTTTTTCTTCTTCTTCTTCCTCCTGCCGGAGCACCTTTTTTTTTTTTTTCCCTCTTCTTCTTCTTCTTCTTCTTCTTCTTCTTCTTCTTCTTCTTCTTCTTCTTCTTCTTCTGCTTCCTATAAGAGCACGGGGCGCGCCATGGCGACTTCCGGCCTCGCCACGGAGCCCGACCGCTCGACCCCGATGCCCCGCTCAAGCCGGGGAAGCTCTACTTCCTCGTCGACCTCCCCCGCGCCGACCCCGAGCCCGACAACCGCCGCGCGGGCGCAGCCGACGCCGCGCGTTCCTACTAGTTGCCCGAGGAAGGCCGCGCGTCGGACTCCGAGCCCGACAGCTCGACCTCGACGCCCCGCTCAAGCCGGGGAAGCTCTACTTCCTCGTCGACCTCCCCCGCGCCGACCCCGAGCCCGACCACCGCCGCGCGATTTCACCATTACACCATTAATGGTGTAATGGTGCACTATTACACTATTAATGGTGAAATTACACCATTAATGGCGTAACCATTACACCATTAATGGTGTAATTACACCATTACACCGGTGTAATGGTGTAATTACACCATTACGAAGAACCCGGCCAGCCGGGACAGCGAGCGCCCGCGCGAGGCCGCCGGGTTGACGTGCGCCTCCCCCGCGGAGCTCTGCCGCTGTTCCCGGCGGATCTCGAGCGCGGCGGCGGTGGCGGGGGGGCGGCCGCGGCGAACGAGGCCGTGGCGGGCCTCGGCAGGGCGGACGAGGGCGCGGCGTCGGCGTGGGTGGACGGGATCATCCGCGACCTCCTGAGCAACGCGACGCCCGCGGTGTCGATCCCGTAGCTAATCCACAACGTCCGCGAGGTCATCCAGCCCTGCAACCCTGCCCTCGCCACCGTCCTCGAGCACCGCCTCCGCTCCCTCGCCTCCTCCGACCCCCAGCCCCAGCGTAGCTCCACCTCCGACGAGGTGGCGGCAGCAGTGGCGGCGAAGCTCTGTCGGGGCGACGGCGCCCTCGAGCCGAGCTCTGCCGTGGAGCTCGGGGGCGCCGCGGCACGCACGGGGCCGGTGCACGCGGCGGTCTGCGGGTGTCGGGGTCGAGCGGAGGCGCGGGGGAGGTCGGGGTCGGCCGAGCTCGAGGTCAGCCGGTGCACGCCAACGCCTCTCTCTCCGTCGCTGTCGCCGCGGAGGAGGCGCACGTCAACCAGGCGGCCTCGCGCGGGCGCTCGTTGTCCCGGCTGGCCGGGTTCTTCGTAATGGTGTAATGGTGCACCATTACACCATTAATGGTGTAATTACACCATTAACGGTGCACGCGGCCCGCGGAGCGGAGCCGCGGGTGGAGCTCCGCCGGGCGCAGCACGAGGAGGGGGATGACGACGACGGCGGCGGCAGGGTCTACTGCTGCTGCTGGAAGAGGATGAGTGTGGCGGCGGCGGCGGCGTAGTTGGAGGAGCGAGGGGAGGGGAGGGCGAGGCTGGCGGAGACGGAGGGGAGGGAAGGGTTGACGGCGCGGAGCTCGTCGGGCTTGTGGGTGGACACGGCGGGCGCAGCCGGTCTCGTCCTTGCAGAGGCGGGTGCGGTACTGGGCCGGGTGGAGCCAGGACTCGAACACGCCGTGGGCGTACTCGCAGGCGTCGCCGTGGCGGCACGAGCCCTTGCGGAACTCGGNTGGGCAGGCGTCAGCCCCCAATCGATTCGATACATTTCTTATGTACTCATAGGTACTTCAGGAAAAAACGAAAAAGAATTTTTTATTTTGGCGCGAGCTTTGAAGACAGAATCTACGGCTCCGGTGGGTTCCCTTAACCAAGCCACTGCCTGTGAGTCGCCATGCTCATTCTTCAACAGGCACGCGGTCAGAGATTCCCTGATGAGTACTGTTTAAATCAATTCAACAGGCACGCGGTCATGGAATTGATTCAATCAATTCAATCAAGGGATTAAAGTTCCTTTTAATCCCTTTCTTTGAAATGATACCTTTATTCCCATGCCTTCCAACTGCTTTATCACCTACTTTGATTTTACGTTTCTGTGTTTTAATTTTATGTATTTATTTTTATTTAAACTAAACAAACCCTCTTCAGACTTTTTTTTTTTTTTTTCTTAATCAGTCAACTACAAAAAAACGTGTCTTTCCCAAACGCTTTAATATCTAGGGGCATCGAATGGGACGAGGGGCCCGGTCCAGCCCGGCACGGCGAAGTAATGTCTAGGAGTAATAAACGGGACGAGGGGCCTGCGGGCCGGTCCAGCCGACACGACGAAGGGGACGTGTTGGGCCGCACCTAGGTGGTGCCTGGTTGAGCACGACACGCCTTGCTGGCCTGCGCGTAGGTGGCACCTGGTTCAGCGCTACATGCAGCGCGTGAGTGCTGCGCCGATCCTTTCTGGCCGGCGGCTCGGCGGGGTGTGCTGTGCCTCTCGACCAGCCCGCTGCCCAGTACATCAGCCTGCACTTCTTTTTTTTTTCATTTTTATATTTTTTTATTTTTAATACTCTTTTTAACTAAAATTATTTTAAAAATTTGTAAAAAATTAAATATATATTCTATAACAATGTTATTAAAAAATTTAAAAGTAAATTTAGAAATTAAACAAATTCAAAACAAAAGAAAGGAAAATTAAAGATTTTGGCCCTTACAAGTTGGACAACCCTATTAAGACCTGGCACTTGGCCTACTCCCACATAACAAATTCCTCTCTCCAAGAAAAAAGAACTTTGAAATTTGAAATTTTCGAGCAAAATACTAGTAATGAAAAAAAAGAAGAAAATTGACGGTTGGGGGCATTTTTGGTCTGTTCATTTATTTAAAATTTTAAAATAAAAAAATAAAAAAGTAAAAAAAATTTAAAAATTAATGGGCTGGCACAAGACCTGGCCCGACATGGCCCGACTCGTACTACTCGTAACAGGGACTGTGTTGGGCCACAGGTCCAAAAAGACCTAGTACGGCACAAAGCAATTTGGATTTGAAGCCGGCCTAGTTCGGCCCGAGTAATTGTGGGTTGTCCTAGTCGGTAGTACCCATATTACACCTCTATTCTGGCTGCTGGCCCCACCGATGTATGTAAAGAGCTGTGACAATTTTTCCACTGCATTAAGAGTATTGCACATTCACAATAGGAAAAGGACTAGGCCAATTTGCATAAAATATCCACTAGTTTTGCGCTTTTGCAAAAGTGGGCCACCATTTTCGATTTTGCATATTCGGGCCGGATTTTTAGTAAACTGACCAAAATACCCTGATACATTTTTCTCTCTCTTTTTTTTTCTTACGTTCTTTTTTTTTCTCACCGAAGAAGGCGACGGAGGCGAAGGTGGAAACGGCCCCCATCGTCTCTGCCTCTCACGCCCTCGCCCTCGCCTGTGCACCCCTCGCCCTACTCGCCTCCGACCCTGCCGAGACCTCTTTTTTTTTTCTCTCTCCGACCCTCCTCCACCGCCTCCGCGGCCCACCGCGACGATAACGAGGACGGTAACGCGTTCTGTTCCTCTTCCTTCGCCCTCCACCTCTACTACAACAGATTTTGCACTAAAACCCACTTCTGGGAACCTGCATTCCCACCACCGTAGCCGACAATAAAAATAGTTCCCTTAATGTAATCTAATTAAGAGATATTATAACCCCTCATAATAAAAAGAGTTCTTAACAATTTCTCAACCCAAGTGATTTGCTAAATTAATAAAAAAAAACTTGTCATTTCAAATAGAAAATGTATAATATTTTCGGAACATTACAAAATTTGAACAAAACGGTCCCCAATTGTAATCTAATTACCCTTTATCTAGTGTGCTAGATATGCCTATAGATTTATTAGGAGAGCAATGCTATCCGTCCACTCTAGAGTGGTGTGTAAGTCATACACCCTAAAATATAACTATATAATCGAGAGTTTGTACGGCGAGCTCCCCGCGTTTTGCGGGAGCCTCGCGCGCGCGCGAGAGAGAGAGAGAGAGAGAGAGAGGGAGAGAGAGAGAATAGAGAGAGAGGGAGGGAGAGAGAGCAGAGAGAGAGAGAGGGAGAGAGAGATAGAGAGAGAGCAGACAGAGAGAGAGAGGGAGAGAGAGAGAGGGGGGACAAGAGGGGTCCTAAGGGGCCCGCGCCCGCGCGCCTTCCGCGCGAGGGTCGCACCGGAGAGCGAGAGAGATCGAAGTTTGTACAGCGAGCTCCCAGCGTTGTTGCGGGACCTCGCCAGCGCTAGAGAGGAGAGAGAAGAGAAGAAGGAGAGAGAGAGAACAGACGAGAGAGGAGGGAAGGAAGCAGAGAGAGAGGGATGGGAGATAGAGAGAGAGCAGACAGAGTAGAGAAGGAGAGAAGAGGGACAAAGAGGGTCCTCCTTAAGGGCCCCGCGACCGCGCCGCTTCCGGCGAGGGTCGCGCGGGAGAGCGGAGAGAGATAGGAAGAAGGGACACAGGGTCCCCGAGGGTACCCGACCTGTCGCTCCCGCGCACGGGGGCCCATCTCTCTTCTCGTCTCTTCTTCTCTCTCTCTCTCTTCTCGCCCACTCCCTCGCTCTCCTCTCTGCCCTCACGATGCGCGGGACCCCTACGCCCGGCGGGTGCGCGCGCCCCGCGCCCTGCAACGCGAGACCCGCCCACGGCGGGTGCGCGGGCCCCCGCCTCTTTCTTCCCGCTCGTTCGGTCGGGGTCCCCCCGCCGCTTGCTCCCCCGCTGCCTCTCTGCTCTCCCCCGGCTCCCCCGCCACACCCCGTCTCATCTTCCCCCTCTGTTCCTCTCCCGATCCACCGCCACTCTCTCTCTCCGTCCCCCTGCTCTGCTCTCTC